>NC_057806.1:525275557-525566139 GCF_018294505.1 Triticum aestivum | reverse complement strand
GCGCCACGCTCCGGCCGCCGCCCCGGCGACCTCTCCGGCCTCGCCTCGCCCTCGCCGGCCGCCGGCGACCTCGGATCCGCCGGCTATCTATAGTGCGCGCGCCGCCGCCTCGGGAAGCATGCAGATCTGGAAACCCTAGATCTCGGGGTGATTTTTTCTACTAAGTCCCGAAATTTTCAGTCCATATGCACATGTTCGTAGCCCCGTAACTTTGCATCCGTAGCTCCGATTCATGCATATAGCATATCAAAATGTTCATCTCAGAGAGTACATCATTTCATTCCATTGCATCATTTTCATTGAGTTCATCTTGATGCCCGAAATACTGTTAGAAGAGGGCTACTTGAGTTAATTGTCAGATCTGCTACCCCGTTTAGGTTTTTGTCATTTTTGTCATGATTAATGTGTGCATGCTATGCCCATGAGTTCTATTGTTAAGGGTTTTGTCATCTCTCTAGAGGTGCAACCCATGTATTTTTAGGATGTGTGTGGTGCCTTGTGCAAGCTTGCAAAGTGGTGCACTTGCTAATTCTGTTTTCAGGGACTTAGTAATTTCACTAAGTCCTGGAGCTGTTTATCTCATGATGCCATATGTTCTTGATGTTTTCTAGTGATCCATGCCTCTTTTGAGGATGATCAGTAAGGATGTTTTGTTAATCTTGTAGTGCTCTATCCATCCATGCCTTTGTTTGCAATTATGGAGCACCATAGCTTGAGGCAATCGAGCTCTACTTTTGCTACTTTGTGAATCTGAGCAGATTGTCAACTTGTTTGCAATTTTGCCGATGATGTTGTAGTTGATCCGTGCATGCTATGCTATTGTTTTTGCCATGTCTAGCTTGCATTTTGTGACTTATTGATGGATGTATTCTTTTATTGTCATGACTTGCACCGTAGTGAGTGCATCGAGCTCGTAAACATGCCTACTTGAGTTATATTTCAGCATGTGTCAGTTTTCACTAAGTCTGAAAACTGATTATGTTTTTGCTATGTTCACATGCTTGCAATTGTATTTTCTGATCCCTTTTGGCTCAAGGTCACTAAGTGAATTTTGTTAAGCTCTTTGAGTAGCTCCATGCCATGCTTTACTTTGCCATGTTCAGATCCTGTAGCATGTAGTTTTGCTGCTCCGAAGAGGGCTACCTGATCTGAAATTTCAGACAAGTGTTGATTTCACTAAGTCTGAGATCTGTTTGTCATATGCATTTTTGCCATGCTTGTTTGAACCTGTTAATGGATGATTTGGCCGTAGCTCAGTGCTAGACTTTTGTTAGGCATCTTGTGTGCATCCCTGCCATGTATTTTGTTGTCATGTTTGGTTGCTATAGCATATTCATCTCATTGCATTTAGTTGGCTACTTGCTGTAAATCGCAGACCGGTGTCATTTTTGGTTCGCTTGCCATTTCCAAACCGTAACTCCGATTCCGGCGTTCTTTATATCGTTTTCAAGCGATTTCATCTCATCTTTCTAGTGGCACACTTGGATTTCCAAGTTGAGGCCAGGTTCATGCATTTCCTGTCATATCTTGCATTTTGCATCCCGCATCGCATCCCGCATATCATATCATCATTGCATCATATCGCTTGATCCTTGCACGTGGTTGATTGTATCATTGTTGCTTGTTTGTCTTGTTTGGGTAGAGCCGGGAGACGAGTTCGCTAACGAGGAGCCCGTTGAGTTTGCTTTCGAGGATCCAGTCAACTCTGACAACTGTGTAGGCAAGATGATCATACCCTCGAAATCACTACTATCTTTGCTATGCTAGTTTGCTCGCTCTTTTGCTATGCCAATGCTACGATGTCTACCACTTGCTTGCCAGCCTCCCAAATTGCCATGTCAAACCTCTAACCCACCATGTCTTAGCAAACCGTTGATTGGCTATGTTACCGCTTTGCTCAGCCCCTCTTATAGCGTTGCTAGTTGCAGATGAAGATTGAAGGCCGTTCCTTGTTGGAACATTTATTTACTTGTCGGGATATCATTATATTGCTATGTTATCTTAATGCATCTATGTACTTGGTAAAGGATGGAAGGCTCGGCCTCTCGCCTAGTGTTTTGTTCCACTCTTGCCGCCCTAGTTTCCGTCATATCGGTGTTATGTTCCCGGATTTTGCGTTCCTTACGCGGTTGGGTTATAATGGGAACCCCTTGATAGTTCGCCTTGATTAAAGCTTTTCCAGAAATGCCCAACAGTGGTTTTACCATTTGCCACCTAGCCTTTTCTTTCCCTTGGGTTCTGCTGACTCAAGGGTCATCATTATTTTAACCCCCCCGGGCCAGTGCTCCTCTGAGTGTTGGTCCAAACTGTTAGCCGCCGGTGGCTACCAGGGGCAACTCTGGGCTGGCCTACTGGAAGTTTGGACAGTCTGAGTGTGCCCTAAGAAAGAGATATGTGCAGCTCCTATCGGGATTTGTCGGCACATTCGGGCGGTGTTGCTGGTCTTGTTTTAACCTATCGAAGTGTCTTGAATTACCGAGATACCGAGTCTGATCGGAACGTCTTGGGAGGAGGTCTATTCCTTCATTGACCATGAGAGCTTGTCATGGGCTAAGTTGGGACTCCCCTGCAGGGATTTGAACTTTCAAAAGCCGTGCCCGCGGTTATGGGCAGATGGGAATTTGTTAATGTCCGGTTGTAGATAATCTGAACCTTAATTAATTAAAATGAATCAACTGAGTGTGTTACCGTGATGGCCTCTTCTCGGCGGAGTCCGGGAAGTGGACACGGTGTTGGAGTAATGTTTGCGCAGGTTGTTCTCTAGTTTCTCGCTCGCGCTTTGCCTCCTCTTCTCGCTCTGTTTTGCGAATAAGTTAGCCACCATACTCGCTAGTCGCTTGCTGCAGCTCCACTCATATATTTACCTTGCCTTACCTATAAGCTTAAATAGTCTTGATCGCGAGGGTGCGAGATTGCTGAGTCCCTGTGGCTCACAGATTACTATTACCCCAGATGCAGGGCCTGATGATTCCGCTCCAGCAGACGCGTATGAGCTCAAGTGGGAGTTTGATGAAGACTCTCAACGTTACTATGTTTTCTTTCCCGATGATCAGTAGTGGTGCCCAGTTGGGGGTGATTGGGACCGTGTCGCATGTTGGGTTCTCTTTTATTTTGGCACCGTAGTCGGGCCATGAGTGTTTGGATGATGTAATGTTATTTATGTTCTTGATTGACGTGGCGAGTGTAAGCCAACTATGTTATCTCCCCTTTATGATTTATATTACATGGGATGTTGTGAAGATTTCCTAACTTGCGACATATGCCTTCAATGCGATTATGTCTCTAAGTCGTGCCTCGACATGTGGGAGCTATAGTCGCATCGAGGGTGTTATAGCACACCCCACCTCGACCTCCTCCAGCCATGTCCGGAGCGGGAGGCATGTGGATGGTCTCCTCCGTCATGGAGGGACTCATCAAAAAACTGAGGAAGGCCGGATACTTGTCTAACGACATTGCGCACCGGCTTCCCGAAGAGGGGCAGCTCATCCCCACCCCTAGGCCCCATGAGAGGGTGGTGTTCCTTCCCCATTTCCTCCGCGGACTGGGCTTCCCTCTCCACCCATTTTTCCGGGGGCTCATGTTCTACTATGGCCTGGATTTCCCTGATCTGGCCCCGAACTTTGTCCTCAACATCTCGGCGTTTATCAACGTGTGTGAGGCTTTCCTCCACATCTGCCCCATTTCGGCCTATGGCTCAAGACTTTCAATGTCAAGCCGAAGGTGGTGCGTGGCACCCAGGCGGAGTGCGAAGGCTCCATGGTGGGCAAGATGCCCAACGTCCTATGGCTCGAGGGCTCCTTCGTGGAGACCCTAAAGGGGTGGCAGTCGGGGTGGTTTTACATCACCGAGCCATGTGACCCTGAATGGGTCGCAGCCCCCGAGTTCCGATCCGGACCCCCTACGCGGCTCACCTCCTAGAAAGAGATGGGCCTGTCGTGGGGTAAACAAGGAGAGCTGACCGGACTTCAAACATGCGTCCAAACCCTGGTGGACAAGAAGCTCAAACTTGTCAACGTAGTCCAGGTTATGCTCATCCGCCGGATCCTCCCGTGTCAGCAACGGGCTTTCAACCTGTGGGAGTTCGACCCGGCGTGGCACCGAACTCTGAGCAGGCTCTTCGACACGACGTATGAAGATGCCTGGAAGGTGCTTTTCAAGGGCGTCGAGGCCCCCGCATCCGCTACCGAGGATCGCGGATTCAGCATGCAGCGTCACGCTTGTGCGGTAAGCTGTTTTTACCTTTTACAGGGTATTAGTTTTTCATGGTTTGACTCCATGCGGGATCTAAACTCCCTTACCTTTGACAGGATTGGCAGGAGACGTCCGGACAGATCAACTGTCCGGCTCCTTTGCCCGAAGGCCCAGCGGACGCTCGCTTGGCGAAGCTGCTGGTTCCGGCACCCTATGTGGTGCCGGAGAAGAAGGCCAAGAAGAAGGCCACGGGGACTCGAAAGAGTGCCCGGCGTCAGGAGGTGTCGGATTCATCATCCGACGACTCCAAGGCGCACTCCTCCGATGGAGACGAGGAGGAGGAAGAAGAGACCTCTCCCCCTCCAGCGGGAGGAGAGAAGAAAAGGAAGGCCGCCCCAACTGGGGAGGCCGAAGGGTCCAAGAAGGGAAAAACCCTTCCTCCGGACGGCTCCACCAACACCTACGACGGCGAAGAGGAGTGGCCGCATAGGGCCAAGCCCCTGGTGAGATTGTACGTATCCGGATACCAGAGTGATTCATAGTATTCCTCCATTGCACAGCTTTTCCTTATGTCGAACATGTTTATGCAGTCCACCCAAAGACCGTCTCGACGTGTCGTTGAGCAGTTCCCTGGATTCGTCGGATGTGAATTGGCTTCCGATGGCTACCTCCCCCCACCCTACGGACAACGCCGAGGTGTTGTCCCAACAGGTTCCAAGCCAGGAGGAGGTGGTCCTGGAGGCGCCGCAAGGCGACCTCCCGGACTCCAGGCGCAAAGGGGATAAAACCCCCAAGGGCTCCGAGTCCGGCCTTGAGCCGGACACCGCGCCGGAACCTTCAACGGTTCCGGACTTCGGTAGGCAGCCTCCTTCCAAGAGGAGCAAGCCTACCGAGCCGGTGACCTCCGTTCAACTGGAGGCACCAGACAATTTGCTGGAGGTGCTTAACGGCACCTCCATTGACGAGGAGCACCGCACTATTATGAGTGCGGTGATCCAGAAGGCTCAGTCCGCCAAGAGCAGACTGACTGAAGCCTGTGCCAACCTTCTAACAGGCTTCGAGGTAAGTGAAGAATATGTAAAAATATTACCACATAGACAGTAGCCCCTGATGCTCTGTTCGGCGTTCGGATAGAAAAGACGAATAGAGGATCTAATAACATTCGCAGGAGTCTAAGATAATCAAGTCAATATGCATATGCAGGCTTCGCTGCTGGCCTCCGCCGCACTAACTGCGGAGGTGGACACGCTGAAGCAAAACCTCGCGCGGTCCTAGAATGAGCTCGGCCATGCCAAGAGGTAACTCGAGGAGAAGGAATGTAAGTAATACCTTTCGCAAGTATATAGAGAAGATGTGGTTGCAAAAAATGATAGGATCAACGTGCTATTATAGGGCCACGACCGAGGTGGCAACCCTTAAGAAAGCGCTGTCCGAGGCCGAAAACAGAGTGGCCACGGAGCGCACAGAGAGAGGGAAGCAGGAGGCGCGGGTGGAGGAGGTGCAGAAAGAGCTCCAGGCTCTCGTGAAAAAACACGAGAGTTTGGATCTTGACTCAAAAACGCAAGCGTCCGAGCTTGCGGCAGCCCTCAAAACTGTGAAGTCTGCCAAGGCCGAAGCCCAGAAAGCCCTCAAAGAAATTGAAGCGATGAAGAAGATAGCGGCGGGTAAGGCATTCATTATGCAAAGCAAGAACGTGAAAGTGAATTACTTGTTACTTACCCGAGTCCGGAACTCTCCAGGAGCATTCACAGATTTGGCCCGCAGTGCGTCTGATGCTGCCACCTACTACCGAGCCGAAGAGGGGAGTTCGACGGAGAAGGTGTTCTCGTCTCAGTATGCTGAGGCCGGACCCCTGGTGCCTTTGAGCGACCAGCTGAAGCAAATGGTCGAGCTCCACAAGGTTGCCGAACAGGCCATAAAGGGCCTCATAGTTCGGCTGTGGCCTGGAGAGGCTCTGCCTGGGAACTACTTCGGGCTGGTGAGGCGGCTGGTGGATGCCTGTCCACGGCTTGAAGTAATCAAGCGCTTCGTCTGCATCGAAGGTGCCCGTAGGGCGCTTGCCCGTGCTAAAGTGCACTGGGGCAAGATGGATGCGGAGAAGCTGGTGAAGGATGGGCCGCCGCCGGGCAAGGAGCATCGCGTCCCGGAAGCGTATTATGAGGGCGTCCTGAAGGGTGCCCGCCTTATAGTGGATGAATGCTCCAAAAATGTAATGTTTGAGTAAACTCGCATTTGTGATCCTCTACGCTGAAAACTTGTTCATATGCGCTGAGCAACGCTTTTGAATTTAAAATATTACCTTCTGTGCGGCCGTTTATCAAATTTGAGAGATGGTGAGTCGTCGGCTTCTGCCCCCATGGCACGAGTGCTGGGGTGTTTGGGATAAACATGAGCGCTCTTTTTCCCATTCTTGGGTCCTTCGAGGAAGGCGCTCAACACAACGAACAAGGCAATCGGACTATAATGCTTGAACACTCTCACTTAGCCATAGAATTCTACAATTTTAAATTTCGCGAAGCCCCTAGTGTTCGGAAGACCGAGTTCGGGGCGCTATCCACGCCTAGGCCGGACAAAGCCAACTCCTCGCTCTAAGCAGCATAAGTCTTTAGGGACTCGAAAACCTCTCGAACAGCGACCATCTCTCGCCTCATCATGACGGTCGGTTTTAGCTTTCTCTACTGAGGTGCTTAGCCCAGCTCAACTGGGGCACAATCGCAGTAGTTCTCCTAGTGCTACTGTCGGTGTTAAAACCGGCGGATCTCGAGTAGGGGGTCCCGAACTGTGCGTCTAGGCCAGATGGGAACAGGAGGCAGGGAACACGATGTTTTACCCAGGTTCGGGCCCTCTCGATGGAGGTAAAACCCTATGTCCTGCTTGATTAATATTGATGATATGGGTAGTACAAGAGTAGATCTACCACGAGATCAAGGAGGCTAAACCCTAGAAGCTAGCCTATGGTATGATTGTTGTATGATGATGTTGTCCTACGGACTAGAACCCTCCGGTGTATATAGACACCGGATAGGGTTAGGGTTACACAGAGTCGGTTACAATGGTAGGAGATCTTGAATATCCGCATCGCCAAGCTTGCCTTCCACGCCAAGGAAAGTCCCATCCGGACACGGGACGAAGTCTTAAATCTTGTATCTTCATAGTCCTGGAGTCCGGCTGAAGGTATAGTCCGGCTACCCGAACACCCCCTAATCCAGGACTCCCTCAGTAGCCCCTGAACCAGGCTTCAATGACGACGAGTCCGGCGCGCAGATTGTCTTCGGCATTGTAAGGCGGGTTCCTCCTCCAAGTCCTTCATAGAAGATTGTAAACACCAAGAGTAGTGTCCGGCTCTGCAAAATAAACTTCCACATATTGCCATAGAGAGAATAATATTAACACAAATCAAATCTGCTGACGTATTCCGTAGTGCGTCATCACACTACGGCCAAGTCCTTTACTCGAATCGTTTTTACTTTTCCACCTCAGCGTGTTTTGCGAGGTGGTTTCCTTGGCACGTCTTGTCAAAGCAGAGATCGTGTACCCTCCTTTTATGGGATTCTCATCAATACGGACGTGGGTAACCCAATCGTGCCCGTTAGCATGTTTTCTCGATTAAAGGCGAGTCCCAAACGGTTACGGGGAAGGCTCCTGGTATTCAACCTCTTATAAAGAGACCAGGGCCTTATCCTTTCCTCCAATCCCAAAACAAGTTCGCCCGTCGCCTCGAGTTCCAACACCCTAGGCTCCAGATTCCGGGCGCCTCGGACCTTCGACAATGTCCGGTTCCGACCTTCAAGGCCGATGGATACCCTCCTCCGTCACGGAGGAGGACGTGCTAAAGTTGAGAGAGGCTAAGTTCTTGACCGCCAAAATTTCGCATAGGTTGCCTGCTCAAGGGCAGGCCATCCCCAGTCCCCGGCCCGGTGAGAGCGTAGTGTTCATGTCTCACTTCCTTCGGGGGTTAGGCTTCCCGATGGATCCCTTTGTGAGGGGACTGCTGTTTTATTACGGGCTGGAATTCCACGACTTAGCTGCGGAGTCCATCCTCCATATCTCCATGTTTATCATTGTGTGCGAAGCGTTCCTCCGTATTACCCCTCACTTCGGACTATGGCTCAAGACCTTCAAAGTGGAGCCGAAGATGATCAAGGGACGGCACGCAGAGTGCGGAGGCATTGTTATAAGCAAAAATGCTGATGCTCCATGGCCCGAGGGCTCTTTTCAAGAGGAGCTAGGCTTGTGGCAACGAGAGAGGTTTTATATCACCGCTCCCCGGAGCACCAAATGGGTGGCGCCTCCTGCCTTTCGCTCGGGTCCCCCACCACGGCTAGCGTCATGGGTCAACAGAGGGTTAGATTGGGGTTTGCCCAAAGACATGCCCTTGTTACAGGGCCGAATTAAAGATCTCTTGGAAGTAGACCTCAGCCTGGTCAAGGTGACGTAGGTCATGCTGATTCGCCGAATATTGCCTGGCAAACGTCGCCCCCTTCGCCTGTGGGAGTTTAATCCAGAGGGACCGCGAGCTCTCCAGAACTTCATGGGCGCAACACCCGCGGAGATGTATAAACTGTTCTTCGGATCACAGGAGATGTGTCCGGATTTAACCGAGGATGCAGGCCTAAACCGCAATCGCCCGGATACTCAAGTAAGCAACCTTATACCCGAACCTTCTATCCGTATAATTGTCATAAACTTTCCCCTAAAAGAGCCGTCCTTTTAAACAGGAGTGGATAGCGAAGGCAAATCTGATCAGGTGTCCGGCTCCCCTTCCTGAAACCAGTCCGGATCCCGTGCTGGTCAGGATGCTGGAGATAATGCCTTTGGAGGGAATCAAGGGGGAGGACAAGGAAACTATGGCCTCCTCAAAGGAGGCTGCTCCGAAGGGAGGAACCGACAATTCCTCTCCTAAGGGGAAGAAGAGAGCCGCCTCTGACGACCCGGAAACCATGGCCTCGAAGCGGGGGAGAAAATCCTCGTCAGACGGTCCGACGCTGGGGAGTTCCTCGGCCGGGCTACGCCCTCAAGGGGATCATCCCTCCAGCGAGCCGTAAGTAGAGAAAGATTTCCCTTTTGAGGGATGAGGGAAATCCTTGATTTATGTCTGAGAAGATTAACCAAACTTTTACCTTGTAGCTCGGACCTCAGCCCTTCTCAGCAGAGCTCGTCTTTGGGGGATCTCCTTTCGGAGATGATGGAGAGCGGGACGCCTCCCCCTGCCGTGCCGCCTAGCGAGGCGGGCGACCCTGAGGTGTCGTCGTGGAGGGTTTGTCCGAATCCGGCAGGGACGGAAGATAGCTATGTGGCCCCCCGAGGTTCTCCGCGTCCGGCCTTCGAAAGAGGTCATGGGACGAGCCCGGCACCGTCTGGTGCTCGGTCGGAGGAGCTAAAGATTCTGCTGGGGCGAGCTTGTATCTCAGAGGAGCACCGTGCATTGATGGGCACGGTGATTGAAAGGATTTCATCCGCAGAGAGCGGATTGCATGAGGCCGTCAAAAGTTTACTGACGGGTTTCGAGGTACATTAGATAATGTACACTTTTGGCAGTTGCGCATGAATAAGATGCGCCCTGTGTAGATAGTAGCCCCTGAGACTCTGCGCGTCGTCAAGAAATGACGGCACGCGGAGGATCATAATCCCAGGTCTAAGATGTCGCCTTTGAATGTAGGCGGCATGGTGTCCGGAATCGAGCCGAACTGACGATTTTGCCGAACTAAAGCGGCAACTGGACGTGGCAGATGCCGACATCACGCTTGTCAACAAGCGGCTTGATGAGGCTCAAGGTATGTAATTCCTCGGGCGGCATCAGGTAAGAACAGTTTTATGCCTGTGTCTTACGATGTGTGTGCTTGACGCAGATGGTGCGGCCGTCGTGGAGAGTCTTAGGGCAGAACTTGCCCGAGCTAAAGAACAAGCCAGAGAAAGTGATGCGGCCGCCAAGAAAGCCCTTGAAGAGCTGGGAGCCGAATAGGCTGCTCATTGCCGAAGCAAGGAAGAGATGGCCGAGATGGCCGAAAATTTAAAAAGCACTACAGACCGTTGCAGACTTCTTGAAAAAGAAGACCAGGCGAAACATACGTACTTAGAGAAGGCCGTTGCCAATGCCAAGGACGTGCGCTCTGCGATGAGAGCTGCGAGGGAGGAGCTGCATCAGACCGAACAGATTGCGGCTGGAAAGCCCTTTATGCTGCGAAGGAGATTTTGCGATCCGAAGTTTGCTCCGTTGGACCAGATGTGGAGTGTGGAGGATACCTATCTGGACTTGGCAGTGAGTGCTGCTGATGCGACCGAACACTTTCGACATCAGAAAGATCGTGAAGTGGAAAAGCTTTTCTGGTCGCAGTTTCACAATCCAGAGCGTCCACTGGCAGTGGACGATCGTTTGGCGCAATGGGCCGAACTGAATAGGTTGTCCGAACTCGCCATGAAGTACGTCATGGGTCATCTGTGGCCGGGGAGATCGGAGCCAAAGAGTTATTTCAGCTTGGTGCAGCAATTCCTTGACGCGGTGCCGCGTATTAATGCAATGAAGAGGTCAACATGCATAGAGGGCGCAAGGATGGCTCTTGCCCGTGTCCAGACATACTGGGCAGAGATGGAGACCACCGTTGTTGCATCCCGAGATTCGGACAAAATCTGAGTGCCCTCCGAGCACTATTTTCAGGAAGTCCTTGAAGGCGCTCGTGTAATCGAGACGCAGTGCTCGAAAGATGCTATGTTATGATAGCATATGTAATTATAAAGTAATATTTTGATAAACTGTAGTGGCCTTTTTATACTTGTGCCTTCAAGTATTGGGAACACCTCCTATGCGCCCGTTTTAAGATATAAGATATATATATATATATATATATATATATATATATATATATATATATATATACAAAATCTGAAAGATGGCAGTCGTTGGCTTCAGGAGCTGATGCATATAATGCCAAAACTCGCGACGCCGAACACCCCCTAAGGTGTTCGGTCTTTATGAGTGCGTGCGAAACAACACTCTTTATTAAAAAAGCCCCTAGTGTCCAGGTACGTGCAAAAATTCTGACGTGGCCACATGCCAAGACGCCAGCCTCCTCCTTGGTTATATCAGAAAAAATCAGGGGATGTGTAGCAACAAGAGATAGTAAAAAAGGTTTACGCAGGGTCTTAATCTAAAAAGAATCCTTTAGGACGGGTCCCTACTGCACGTCTGCGCCTGTGTCTCCGTTGTGCCGTATCCTGGACGGGCACCGCACGACGTTCATCTGTAAAAGAGAGGAACTGAGTTGAAAACGGGTCGTGCCGAAAAAGTTTAAAATAAACAAAGTATAAAGTAAAATATATAAAATTGAGCTTTATTGTCTCTTATTGTATATGCATGGAGCGCCTAGTGCGGGGGTATATGGCCACTAAGCCTGCATCAATGATGATTTTGTACCGAACTCATCTATCCGCGTTCGTGGTCTTTAATGACCTATTTCGAAGTTTTTTGGCCGGCGAGGCCATTTTACTGTGGGGCTGTCAAAGCAGCCACACAGTCCTTCGCTTGGGAAGGCGCACTTTAGTGCTTCCCCTTCAAAGAGATGATGCCTCATGGACCGGGCATCTTGAGCGTGAGAGATGCATAATGCAGTATTGCGTTAAAGCGAGCGAAAGCTTCGCGTCCCAGTAGTGCTTGATAGCGACTTGAGAACGGGACGATATGGAAGGTCAGCTTTTCGTGGAGGAAGTTATTGGCAGAGCTGAATATAACTTCGAGCCGGAGAAAACCCATACAATGGGTGTCCGGACCAGGTGTTACCCCTTGAAAGGAGGTTTTGCTGCGGCGGATTCTTGCTAGGTTTATCCCCATGTGATGGATTGTATCCTGATATATCAGGTTTAGTCCACTTCCGCCGTCCATAAGGACATTTGAAAACTGGAGTCCGCCAATTATTGGATCGAGTATCAAGGCAGTCCAGCCTGCATTCTTGATATTTCTAGAATAATCTAGTTGATCGAAGATGATTGGTTTTGACAACTAGTGGCGGGACCCTTTGGGGATAGGTCGTGTCATGCGTACCTTTATGGGCGCCGCACGTTTTGTTATGTGAAGTAAGTTCACTGTTTTTACTTCTTGTGGGAAGTTCTTTTGTTTCCTGGTGCTCTGCTTTTGGGGTTCGTCCTCGTCTTCGCTTGGTGTGTCGAGCCCCTTATGTTCGGCGTTGAGTCTGCCGGATTGTTTGAAAACCCAACAGTCTCTGTGGGTATGGTTAGCAGGCTTCCCGGGAGTACTGTGTATCTGACATATCCTGTCCAGGATTTTATTTAGGTTGGATGGATCGTCCTTGTTATCCTGGGGGGGGGGCGATTTTGTCTGATTTTGTCGTGAGCCTTTGAATCCGGCATTGACTACCGTGCTCTTCGGACTTTTGTCCTTAGTCCGGCGACGGTCCTTGTCGCATCGCGGTTTTCCATTTCCATCCCTAGTTTCGGATGTACTTGGGTCGCTGGGGCTGCACCTTGCCAACCAGCTGTCCTCCCCTGCACAAAAGCGGGTCATGAGGTTTGTTAGTGCGGCCATTGTTCTTGGCTTTTCTTGGACGAGGTGTCTGGCGAGCCATTCATCTCGGACGTTATGCCTGAAAGCTGCTAAGGCTTCGGCGTCCGGACAGTCGACTATCTAATTCTTTTTAGTGAGGAATGTATTCCAGAACTGCCGAGCTGATTCTCCGGGTTGTTGAGTTATGTGACTAAGATCGTCTGCATCCGGAGGGCGGACATAGGTCCCTTGAAACTTTGCTCGGAAAGAATCCTCAAGCTCTTCCCAGCTTCCAATTGTGTTTTCGGGAAGGCTTTTAAGCCAATGCCGGGCTGGCCCTTTAAGCTTAAGGGGTAAATATTTTATGGCGTGGAGATCATCTCCTCTAGCCATGTGTATGTGGAGGATATAATCCTCGATCCAAACTCCAGGGTCTGTTGTTCCATCATATGCCTCTATGTTTACGGGTTTGAATCCCTCTGGAAATTCATAGTCCAGAACCTCATCGGTGAAACATAGGGGGTGTGCGGTGCCCCTGTATTTGGGTGTGCCAGATTCTGATGATGGCTTCATAGCATTGCTTACGAGAGCTTGCTTTCTTGGCCCATAAATGGACCTCACTGGGCCATGGTGCGAATCCTTAAGTGGGTCGCATGCCGATTTAAGTGCGGCGCCGCTTGCCGCTTTATGGGGTCGTCTATCCGACCGTGTGGCTTTCTTATTTCTTGAATGCGAGGGCTTTAGGGCCTCTTCATCGAATTCAGGCAGTAGCTTTCTTTTCGGATAACTTTTAGTGCGGCGACCGTCGCCGTATTTATCTGTGGTATTGATTACTTTGCTCCATCTAATCCGGAGTGCATCTTCCGCTGTTTTTAGCTTCCGCTTCTGCTTTTTCAGGCTGGGTGCAGTTGCAACGAGCCTCTTGTGGAGATTCTTCTGCTCCATGGGTTTATCCGGCGTGAGGTCGTCCGGAATGCCGTTTTCGCCAGAGGAGGGATGTTCGGTTTCTCTATCCGTGTTGCCTTGTTCGGACAGTTGCTCTAAGGCCTGCTCGTCATCTACCGGCTCGTCCTGCTCTATGGTTGGGTTTTTATCGAGGCGGGGCTTGGGTCGGCGTTTACGCCAACGCTTTGATTGCTTTTCGGGGGGTCGATCTCCTGTTCCATCCCCTTTTTCCTCGTTGTCGCTTCCTTTAGGGGTATCCACCATGTATACATCGTGAGGTGAGGTGGCTGTCCAATGCCCTATGGGCGTTGGTTCGTCGGTATCTCCTGCATCGTCATCCCTGCTATCGATGTCTCCGGAGTCGAAGTTGAGCACGTCGTTTAAATTGTCGACAGTGGCTACCAAGTGGGTGGTGGGTGGGCTTTGAATTTCTTCATCGTCCGTATCCCACCCTCGCTGACTGTAATCCGGCCAGGGCTCTCCTGATAAAGAGAGAGACTTAAGAGAATTCAGGATGTCGCCAAAAGGCGAGTGCTGAAAGATGTCTGCGGCGGTGAACTCCGTTATCGGCGCCCAATCGGATTCGATTGGCAGGGGCGTGGGGGGTTCAGAGTCCGGGGAGGAGTCCGGGACCTAGGAGTCACGGGTCATGCAGAGTGCGGGGCTAGCATTCGGCTCGACCGCCTTTGAAATCGCAGCCCCCGAGGTGACGTCCAACCGCTCATCCTCGATTGGTGCAATAGGCTCCGAGTTAGGGGTCGGAACCGATGCGTGTGCGGCCTCCAGGACACTGTCCGGAGGCAAAGCTAGATCATGCCCCTCGAGATAGTGTGGCGCGCTTGGCCGTGGCTCGAACCCGTCGAAGATCAAGTCTCCGCGAACGTCAGCCGTGTAGTTTAAGTTTCCAAACCTGACTCGATGGCCAGGGGCGTAGCTTTCGATTTGCTCTAGGTGGCCAGGCGAATTGGCCCGCAGAGCGAAGCCGCCGAAGACGAAGGTCTGTCCGGGGAGAAAAGTCTCACCCAGGATCGCATCATTGTTGATGATCAAAGGAGCCATCGGGCCTAAAGGCGACGACACAGAGGAACTCTCAATGAAAGCACCAATGTCGGTGTCAAAACCGGCGGATCTCGGGTAGGGGGTCCCGAACTGTGCATCTAGGCCGGATGGTAACAGGAGGCAGGGAACATGATGTTTTACCCAGGTTCGGGCCCTCTCGATGGAGGTAAAACCCTACGTCCTGTTTGATTAATATTGATGATATGGGTAGTACAAGAGTAGATCTACCACGAGATCAAGGAGGCTAAACCCTAGAAGCTAGCCTATGGTATGATTGTTGTATGATGATGTTGTCCTACGGACTAGAACCCTCCGGTTTATATAGACACCGGATAGGGTTAGGGTTACACAGAGTCGGTTACAATGGTAGGAGATCTTGAATATCCGCATCGCCAAGCTTGCCTTCCGCGCCAAGGAAAGTCCCATCCGGACACGGGACGAAGTCTTCAATCTTGTATCTTCATAGTCCTGGAGTCCGGCTGAAGGTATAGTCCGGCTACCCGAACACCCCCTAATCCAGGACTCCCTCAGCTACCTTAGCCGATATAACGGAATGTAAGGTACCAAAACATAGGAGCTGGGCAAACCCAACTATTGACCCAAGACATGATTCGGAGCTGATGCATATAATGCTATAAGTTCAGGGTGCCGCACTTGTGAAAGTGTTCGGACTTCTCACGCCGTATTGTGGGGTACTTAAGCCCCTGGCGTATTGGCCGTACCAAAGTGTACGGGTGCAACATGTCATTAGTGAACATATATTCGTAAAAAAGAGTAATGCAATAATAGATGGAAGCTATGCATTGTTTATTTAAAAAGGCTGCGAT
Source organism: Triticum aestivum (assembly GCF_018294505.1). Lineage (NCBI taxonomy): Eukaryota > Viridiplantae > Streptophyta > Magnoliopsida > Poales > Poaceae > Triticum > Triticum aestivum. The sequence goes on along the minus strand of NC_057806.1, from coordinate 525,550,623 downwards.
CAAAGGAGAACGATACAAATACTGCAATAAGCAAAAGATGGGACTATTTAACATGTCCTTTCGAGGGGCAAGCTGCGGAATGTTATGTGAAACAGGTATACTGCTCGTTATAGAGACCACCTTAGAGTTCCATAGTGCAACGTAGTTTTCTGCTTCCCTGGTTGTATCGTTTGTGCAGCAATTATACTGCCGGACAAGCCTTCCGAAGAATAGAGTCCTGAAAATAAGAGAAAATTAAGAAATCGGCAGCCCCTAGTGCGGTTTAAGCTACGTTTCGGGCATGCCGTGATGGTGCCCCTCCCCCTGTGCCCATGGTATTTCCAGAGTGTAGTTATGTACCCGCAGCACTTGTTTCGCAAGTTCGTGAGGGCTGGGGTTGGGGCCGCATTGCTATGCTTGCTCTGAACGTGCCAGGTGGTCTTGTTGTAGGTTACTCCGGGCGCGCTTGACGGTGTCCAGACGTTTCATGGCCGGACTGGAGAATTGCCTTGGGAGTCTGCTTTGTACTTCCGCTGCGATAGCCGCCGTATGCTCCTCCGTTCGGAGAGAGCGTTCAGTGTTTCCATTATCCGTGATGACTCCTCGAGGGCCTGGCATCTTGAGCTTGAGGTATGCGTAGTGCGACACCGCATTGAACTTGGCAAAAGCGGTTCGCCCGAGCAGTGCGTGATAGCCACTGCGGAACGGGACTATGTCGAAGATTAACTCCTCACTTTGGAAATTATCCGGAGATCCGAAGACCACTTCAAGTGTAACTGAGCCTGTACAGTTGGCCTCTACACCTGGTATGACGCCTTTAAAGGTCGTTCTAGTGGGTTTAATCCTCGAGGGATTGATGCCCATTTTCCGCACTGTATCCTGGTAAAGTAGGTTCAGGCTGCTGCCGCCGTCCATAAGGACTCTAGTGAGGTGAAATCCGTCAATAATTGGGTCTAGAACCAATGCGGCGAATCCTCCATGATGGATGCTAGTGGGGTGGTCCCTTCGATCAAAAGTGATCGGGCAGGAAGACCATGGGTTGAACTTTGGGGCGACTGGCTCTATCGCGTATACGTCCCTTAGCGCATGCTTCCGCTCCGTCTTGGGGACGTGGGTTGCATATATCATGTTCACTGTCCGCACTTGTGGGGGAAAACCTTTCTGTCCACTGTTGTTCCGCGGTCGAGACTCCTCCTCGTCATCGCTATGCAGCCCCTTGTCTCTGCTTTCGGCATTTAACTTGCCTGCCTGCTTGAACACCCAATAATCCCTGTTGTTGTGATTGGCTGGTTTTTCGGGGGTGCCATGTATCTGGCATGAGCGGTTGAGTATTCGGTCCAAACTGGACGGGCCCGGAGTATTTCTTTTGAATGGCTTTTTCCGCTGACCGGGTTTAGAGCCTCTGAATCCGGCATTAACTGCCGTATACTCAGCATTGTCGTTGTTAATGCGGCACTTTTGCTTGTTGCGACGCGACCTGCCACTGTTGTCCTTGGTATCCAAATTACCAGGGCTCTTGGTCATGTTATTGCTGCGAGTTAGCCAGCTGTCTTCTCCCGCGCAAAAGCGGGTCATAAGTGTCGTGAGGGCTGCCATAGATTTCGGCTTTTCCTGTCCTAGGTGCCGTGCAAGCCACTCGTCGCGGATGTTATGCTTGAAGGCTGCTAGGGCCTCTGTGTCCGGACAGTCGACGATTTGTTTTTCTTGGTTAGGAACAGTGTCCAGAATTGTCTGGCCGATTCCTCTAGCTGCTAAATTATGTGGCTAAGGTCATCGGCGTCTGGAGGTCGCACATAAGTGCCCTGGAAATTGTCGAGGAATGCAGATTCCAGGTCCTCCCAACAACCAATTGATTCTGCTGGAAAGCTGCTAAGCCAATGCCGAGCTGGTCCTTTAAGCTTGAGTGGGAGGTATTTGATGGCGTGTAGGTCCTCACCGTGGGCCATGTGGATATGAAGGAGATAGTCCTCGATCCATACCGCAGGATCTGTTGTGCCATCATATGATTCGATGTTCACGGGTTTGAAACCCTCAGGGATTTGATGATCCATTACTTCATCTGTGAAGCATAGTGGGTGTGCGGCGCCTCTGTATTGGGCTATATCACGATGCAGCTCAAACGAGCTTTGTCTACTGTGTTCGTCCCGGCCGGATTGACTGTATCCGGAGTGACGCTTACCGTCTCGTGCCGTGGGGTGCCCACGTGATCCTTAGATCGATCTTGTTTGCCTTGCCTTGTCCTCCAATATATCTCGCAGGTCTGGCGCATTTTCTTGTGCCTTGGTATTTTTTGAGCGGCGCCGGGGTGCGGCTTGAGTGGAGGGCCGAGAGGCTTCTCTGTCGCGGCCACGTGGTGGCCGGTCGGCCGCATCATGCGCTGGTGATGTAGGTTTAGGTGCTTCCTCCTATAATTGGGGTAGCAACCTGCACTTTGGGTAGCTTTTGGAGGGGCGTTAGAGTTCATACTCTTCGGCCGCAAGGACTTCAGTCCATCTGTCGGCTAGCAAATCTTGATCAGCTCTAAGCTGTTGCTGTTTTTTATTGAGGCTGTTTGCCGTGGCCATAAGCCTACGTTTGAAATGCTCTTGTTCGACGGGATCCTCCGGCACGACAAATTCATCGTCGTCGAGGCTTGCCTCGTCTTCGAAGGGAGGCATATAATTATCGTCCTCGACCTCTGTGTCTGCCACTCTCTCATGAGGGCTGGCTTCTCCATCCTCCTATGTTGAATCTTGCTGGAGGTGGTTGTCTTCGGCACTGTCCGGGGTGTTATTATCTCCCATGGCGGAATCACCGTTTTTGCTTTGGCGGGATTTAGAGCGGCGCTGCTGACGCCGGCGCTTAGGCTGCTTCTTGGAGGGGTCATCCTCCGCTATTCCATCGCCGTTGCCTTCTTTTGGGGTGTCCACCATGTATATATCATGCGACGAGGTGGCTTTCCAGTGCCCTATAGGCGCTGGTTCCGAATCGTCTCCTGCATCGGCGTCCATACCGTCGATGTCTTCGGAGTCGAAGTCGAGCATGTCGGTTAAATCATCGACTGTGGCTACGAAGTGGGTGGTGGGTGGGCTTTGAATTTCTTCATCATCCGCATCCCAACCTCACTGACCATAGACCGGCCAGGGCTCTCCTGATAAAGAGAGAGACTTTAGCGAATTCAGAATATCGCCGAAGGGCGAGTGCTGAAAGATGTCCGCGGTGGTGAACTCCATGATTGGCGCCCAATCGGGTTTGATCGGTAGGGGCGCGGAGGGCTCAGAGTCTGTAGAGGAGTCCGGCTCCTTGGAGTCATGGGCTTCGCAGAGAATAGGGCTGGTGTTCGGCTCGATCGCCATAGAGATTGCAGCCCCCGAGGCGGTGTCCAACCACCCATCCTCGATCGGCGCAGTTGGCTCCGAATTAAGGGTCGGAGCTGATGCAGGTGCGGCCTCTAGGGCACTGTTCGGCGGCAGAGCTAGATCATTCCCATCGTGACAGTGCGGCGCGCTCGGCTGCGTCTCGAATTCGTCGAAGATCAAGTCTTCGCGGAGGTCCGCTGTGTAGTTTAAACTTCCAAATCTGACCTGATGGCCAGGGGCGTAGCTTTCGATCTGCTCCAGATGGCCAAGCGAATTGGCCCGCAGTGCAAAGCCGCCGAATACGAAGATCTGTCCGGGGAGAAAGGTCTCACCCTTGATTGCATCGCTGTTAATGGTCAGAGAAGCCATCGGGCCTAAGAGTGACGACATAGAGGAACTCTCAATGAAAGCACCAATGTCGGTGTCAAAACCGGCGGATCTCGGGTAGGGGGTCCCGAACTGTGCGTCTAGGCGGATGGTAACAGGAGGCAGGGGACACGATGTTTTACCCAGGTTTGGGCCCTCTTGATGGAGGTAAAACCCTATGTCCTGCTTGATTAATATTGATGATATGGGTAGTACAAGAGTAGATCTACCACAAGATCAGATAGGCTAAACCCTAGAAGCTAGCCTATGGTATGATTGTTGTCCGTCCTATGGACTAAAACCCTCCAGTTTATATAGACACCGGAGAGGGCTAGGGTTACACAGAGTCGGTTACAATGGTAGGAGATCTACATATCCGTATCGCCAAGCTTGCCTTCCACGCCAAGGAAAGTCCCTTCCGGACACGGAACGAAGTCTTCAATCTTGTATCTTCATAGTCTAGGAGTCCGGCCGAAGGTATAGTCCGGCTATCCGGACACCCCCTAATCCAGGACTCCCTCAGTGATCATGACGGTGCTTTGGAGATGGAGATCAAAGGCACAAGATGATGATGGCCATATCATATCACTTATATTAATTGCATGTGATGTTTATCTTTTATGCATCTTATTTTTCTTAGTACGGTGGTAGCATTATAAGATGATCTATCACTAAATTTGAAGGTATAAGTTCTCTCCCTGAGTATGCACCATTGCTACAGTTCGTCGTGCCGAGACACCACGTGATGATCGGGTGTGATAAGCTCTACATTCACATACAACGGGTGCAAGCCAGTTTTGCACAAGCAGAATATTCAGGTTAAGCTTGACGAGTCTAGCATATGCAGATATGGCCTCGGAACACTGAGACCGAAAGGTCGAGCGTGAATCATATAGTAGGTATGATCAACATAGTGATGTTCACCATTGAAAACTTCTCCATCTCATGTGATGATCGGACATGGTTTAGTTGATATGGATCACATGATCATTTAGATTACTAGAGAGATGTCTATCTAAGTGGGAGTTCTTAAGTAATATCATTAATTGAACCTTAATTTATCATGAACTTACTACCTGATAGTGTTTTGCATGTCTATGTTGTTGTAGATACATGGCCCGTGCTACTGTTCCTTTGAATTTTAATGCGTTCCTAGAGAAAGCTAAGTTCAAAGATGATGGTTGCAACTACACGGACTGGGTCTATAACTTGAGGATTATTCTCATTGCTGCACAGAAGAATTACGTCCTGGAAGCACCACTGGGTGCAAAGCCCGCTGCAGGAGCAACACCAGATGTTATGAGCGTCTGGCAGAGCAAAGCTGATGACTACTCGATAGTTTAGTATGCCATGCTTTACAACTTAGAATCGGGACTTCAACGACGTTTTGAACATCATGGAGCATATGAGATGTTCCAGGAATTGAAGTTAATATTTCAAGCAAATGCCCGAATTGAGAGATATGAAGGCCCCAATAAGTTCTATAGCTGCAAGAAGGAGGAGAATAGTTCTGTCAGTGAACATATACTTAGAATGTCTGGGTACCACAACCACTTGACTCAACTGGCGGTCAATCTTCCTGATGATAGTATCATTGACAGAGTTCTTCAATCACTTCCACCAAGCTACAAAAGCTTCATGATGAACTATAATATGCAAGGGATGGATAAGACAATTCCTGAGCTCTTCGCAATGCTAAAAGCTGCGGAGGTAGAAATCAAGAAGGAGCATCAAGTGTTGATGGTCAACAAGATTACTAGTTTCAAGAAGAAGGGCAAAGGGAAGAAGGGGAACTTCAAGAAGAACGACAAACAAGTTGCTGCTCAAGTGAAGAAGCCCAAGCCTGGACCTAAGCCTGAGACTGAGTGCTTCTACTGCAAAGGGACTCGTCACTTGAAGCGAACTACCCCAAGTATTTGGCGGATAAGAAGGATGGCAAAGTAAATGGTATATTTGATATACATGTTATTGATGTGTACCTTACTAATGCTTGCAGTAGCTCCTGGGTATTTGATACTGGTTCTGTTGCTCATATTTGCAACTCAAAACAGGGGCTACAGATTAAGCGAAGATTGGCTAAGGACGAGGTGACGAGCGCGTGAGAAATGGTTCCAAAGTCGATGTGATCACGGTCAGCACACTACCTCTAAATCTACCTTACGGATTAGTATTAGACCTGAATAATTGTTATTTGGTGCCAGCGTTAAGCATGAACATTATATCTGGATCTTGTTTGTTGCGAGACGGTTATTCATTTAAATCAGAGAATAATAGTTGTTCTATTTATATGAGTAATATCTTTAATAGTCATGCGCCCTTGATGAGTAGCCTATTTTTATTGAATCTCGATAGTAGTGATACACATATTCATAGTATTGAAGCCAAGAGATATAAGTTTAATAATGATAGTGCAACTTATTTGTGGCACTGCCGTTTAGGTTATATTGGTGTAAAGCGCATGAAGAAACTCCATGCTGATGGGCTTTTGGAATCACTTGATGCTTGCGAACCAGGCCTCATGGGCAAGATGACTAAGACTCCGTTCTTCGGAACAATGGAACGAGCAACATGCTTATTGGAAATAATACATACTGATGTATGCGGTCCGATGAGTGTGGATGCTCGTGGCAGGTATCGTTATTTTCTGACCTTCACAGATGATTTGAGCAGATATGGGTATATCTACTTGATGAAACATAAGTCTGAAACATTTGAAAAGTTCAAAGAATTTCAGAGTGAAGTGGAAAATCATTGTAACAAGAAAATTAAGTTTCTACGATCTGATCATCGAGGTGAATATTAGAGTTATGAGTTTGGTCTTCATTTGAAACAATGTGGAATAGTTTCGCAACTCACGCCACCTGGAACACCACAGCGTAATGGTGTGTCCGAACGTCGTAACCGCACTTTATTAGATATGGTGTGATCTATGATGTCTCTTACTAATTTACCGCTATCGTTTTGGTGTTATGCTTTAGAGACGGCTGCATTCACGTTAAATAGTGCACCATCGAAATCCATTGAGATGACACCACATGAACTGTGGTTTGGCAAGAAACCCAAGTTGTCATTTCTTAAAGTTTGGGGCTGCGATGCTTATGTGAAAAAAGATTCAACCTGATAAGCTCGAACCCAAATCAGAGAAATGTGTCTTCATAGGATACCCAAAGGAAACTGTTGGGTACACCTTCTATCATAGATCTGAAGGCAAGATATTAGTTGCTAAGAATGGATCCTTTCTAGAGAAGGAGTTTCTCTCGAAAGAAGTGAGCGGGAGGAAAGTAGAACTTGATGAGGTAATTGTACTGTCTCCCTTATTGGAAAGTAGTTCATCACAGAAATCAGTTCCGGTGATTCCTACACCAATTAGTGAGGGTTAATGATGATGATAATGAAACTTTTGATCAAGTTACTACTGAACCTCGTAGGTCAACGAGAGCAAGATCCGCACCAGAGTGGAACGGTAATCCTGTTCTGGAGGTCATGTTACTTGACCATGACGAACCTACGAACTATGAGGAAGCAATGATGAGCCCAGATTCTGCAAAATGGCTTGAGGCCATGAAATCTGAGATGTGATCCATGTATGAGAACAAAGTATGGACTTTGGTTGACTTGCCCGATGACCGGCAAGCCATAGAGAATAAATGGATCTTCAAGAAGAAGACTGACGCTAATGGTAATGTTATTGTCTACAAAGCTTGACTTGTTGCGAAAGGTTTTCGACAAGTTCAAGGAGTTGACTACGATGAGACCTTCTCACCCGTAGCAATGCTTAAGTCCGTCTGAATCATGTTAGGAATTATCGCATTTTATGATTATGAAATTTGGCAAATGGATGTCAAAACTACATTCCTTAATGGATATCTTAAAGAAGAGTTGTATATGATGCAACCAAAAGGTTTTGTCGATCCAAAAGGTGCTAACAAAGTGTGCAAGCTCCAGCGATCCATTTATGGACTAGTGCAAGCATCTCGGAGTTGGAATATATGCTTTGATAGTGTGATCAAAGCATATGGTTTTATACAGACTTTTGGAGAAGCCTGTATTTACAAGAAAGTGAGTGGGAGCTCTATAGCATTTATGATATTATATGTGGATGACATATTGTTGATCGGAATTGATACTAAATTTCTGAATAGCATAAAAGGATACTTGAATAAGAATTTTTCAATGAAAGACCTCGATGAAGCTGCTTATATATTGGGCATCAAGATCTATAGAGATAGATCAAGACGCTTAATTGGACTTTCACAAAGCACATACCTTGATAAAGTTTTGAAAAAGTTCAAAATGGATCAAGCAAAGAAAGGGTTCTTACCTGTGTTACAAGGTGTGAAGTTGAATCAGACTCAATGCTCGACCACTGCAGAAGATAGAGAGAAAATGAAAGTCATTCCCTATGCCTCAGCCATTGGTTCTATCATGTATGCCATGTTGTGTACCAGACCTGATGTGTGCCTTGCTATTAGTTTAGCAGGGAGGTACCAAAGTAATCCAGGAGTGGATCACTGGACAGCGGTCAAGAACATCCTGAAATACCTGAAAAGGACTAAGGATATGTTTCTCGTTTATGGAGGTGACGAAGGGCTCGTCGTAAATGGTTACGTCGATGCAAGCTTTGACACTGATCCAGATGACTCTATGTCACAAACCGGATACGTATTTTTATTGAATGGTGGAGCTGTCAGTTGGTGCAGTTCTAAGCAGAGCGTCGTGGCGGGATCTACATGTGAAGTGGAATACATAGCTGCTTCGGAAGCTGTGAATGAAGGAGTCTGGATGAAGGAGTTCATATCCGATCTAGGTGTAATACCTAGTGCATCGGGTCAAATGAAAATCTTTTGTGACAATACTGGTGCAATTGCCTTGGCATAGGAATCCTGATTTCACAAGAGAACCAAGCACATCAAGGGATGCTTCAATTCCATTCGCAATCAAGTCAAGGAGGGAGACATAGAGATTTGCAAGATACATACCGATCTAAATGTTGCAGACCCGTTGACTAAGCCTCTCTCACGAGCAAAACATGATCAACACCAAGACTCCATGGGTGTTAGAATCATTAGTATGTAATCTAGATTATTGACTCTGGTGCAAGTTGGAGACTGGAGGAAATATGCCCTAGAGACAATAATAAAGTTGTTATTTATATTTCCTTATATCCTGATAAATGTTAATTATTTATGCCAGAATTGTAATAACCGGAAACTTCGTACATGTGTGAGTACATAGACAAACAGAGTGTCCCTAGTATGCCTCTACTTGACTAGCTCGTTAATGAAAGATGGCTAAGTTTCCTAGCCATGGACATGTGTTTTCATTTGATGAACGGGATCACATCATTAGAGAATGATGTGATGGACAAGTCCCATCCGTTAGCTTAGCACTATGATCGCTTAGTTTATTGCTATTGCTTTCTCCATGACTTATACATGTTCCTATGACTATGAGATTATGCAACTCTCGAATACCGGAGGAACACTTAGTGTGCTATCAAACGTCACAATGTAACTTGGTGATTATAAAGAGACTCTACAGGTGTCTCGGATGGTGTTTGTTGAGTTGGCACAGATCGAGAATAGGATTTGTCACTCCGTGTTTCAGAGAGGTATCTCTGGGCCCTCTCGGTAATGCTCATCATGTCGGTGTTCTGGGAACGGGGGTCCCCAGAATTGCCTGCCTGCGGCCCCCAGCGTGGCTCCACCAGGGGCCCTGTACAGCCCAGCTTCACCAGCAAACACTCAAGAACCTCGCGAGGGGCTGAGCCTCGCGAGGCGGACGATGCAAGACCTCCTCCGGGTCGGCCGCACCAGGCTGGCTCGCGAGGGGCTGAGAGATCGAGGCAAGGGATACCTCGCGAGGTTTCTGTGACGCAAGCCATGACGACTGGAGCCAGGCGGGCGCCAGCGTGCAGTGTCCTCGTTTCCTCTTTGGTGCTAAAGGGGCAAGTGCAGACGAGGAGTCCCGAGGCATCAGGCAAAGGATTCCATATCGGTGCAACAAGACCAAGACCAGCAGGACGACAGGACGGAGGTCACCATGGAGCCCAAGATGGCATCACCTCCAGAGCCTTTGGCGGGCGAAGACTACTTTTGTCAGGATAGCTTGTACTAGTTGTCTCCCTTCGAATTTGGCCATTGTGGGATCCCTTCCCGCTCAATATTTGGGAAGAGGGCTCGGGCCTCTATATATAGGACTAGCCACCATCATAGGGTAGGACTAGCCACCACCATAGGGAGGCATCTGATTCGAACCCGGATCATCCCGAACCACACAAGTTCACCAAGCACAAGAACACCTCACCTCGCGAGGCTGTTCTTCCTTTGTAACTGTTCATCCTCAGCCCAAGAGGCAATCTAGCACACCACACTGGAGTAGGGTATCACACCACAACGGTGGCCCGAACCAGTATAAATCTTGTGTCTCGTGTTCTTTGGGTTCGTCGAGCTAGGCCGTGAGATCGCAGAGTGCGCGAGCTAGAGAGGGGGAGAGATCTTAGTGCGCACACCAGTGTTCGAACCTCAAGGGTTTTGCCGGAACCCGAAATCCGACATTTGGTGCGCCAGGTAGGGGTGCGCTGAAGCCTTGCCCCCCGACGGCCTCGCCTCTCCGACCAACTCTCATGGACGCCGCCGCTTCTCCGACTAGACCGACGGGCGCCCTCCACAATGTCGTGGGGCTCCGGGCCTTCACCCCCGCCCTGCGGCAGGTATAGTGGCTGCACAAGTTCAAGCCGAAGATGCCGCCCCATTACGATGGTGCAGCGGATCCGGCAGCCTTCCTGCTGGCGTACGAGGAGGCCGTCTTGGAGGCCGGGGGCGGCGGTGGCTTCTCCATCTACCGGAATCTTCTATGGCCTCCCGGGAGGAGCTGCGCGACCTCTTCATCGTGCGCCCCCATCGTCGCGGCTCTCCTTGGGGCTCGCAGACGCCGCCCTCGGATCGTCACGCCAAGTCGTTCTTTCGCTAGATCAGTGTTGGCTCCACGCGGCAGGGGGCTCCCCTGGGTTGGGCGGCGCCCAAGGCCGACTTGACCTTCAACTCAGTGGATCACCCAGTCACCACCGTCGGCTCGGGCATGCTTCCGATGCTTTGCACGCCCACCATCTGTGGCGTAGCTGTCACCAAGACCCTCATCGATGGCGGCGCCAGCCTCAACATGCTCTCCGTGGAGGCTTTCAGCCTCCTTCACATGCCGCTTGAGCGGCTCCGCCCCAGCAAGCCCTTCTCCAGGGTCGGCGGCGGCTCCTCCAACCCCCTGGGGCAGATCCATTGATGTCTACTACACAACCTTCTTCTTGTAGACGTTGTTGGGCCTCCAAGTGCAGAGGTTTGTAGGACAGTAGCAAATTTCCCTCAAGTGGATGACCTAAGGTTTATCAATCCGTAGGAGGCGTAGGATGAAGATGGTCTCTCTCAAGCAACCCTGCAACCAAATAACAAAGAGTCTCTTGTGTCCCAAACACACCCAATACAATGGTAAATTGTATAGGTGCACTAGTTCGGCGAAGAGATGGTAATACAAGTGGTGTCGGTGTCAAAACCGGTGGATCTCGGGTAGGGGCTCCCGAACTGTGTGTCTAGGCTGGATGGTAACAGGAGGCAAGGAACACGAATTTTTACCCAGGTTCGGGCCCTCTTGATGGAGGTAAAACCCTACATCCTGCTTGATTAATATTGAAGATATGGGTGTTACAAGAGTAGATCTACCACGAGATCAAAGAGGCTAAACCCTAGAAGCTAGCCTACGGTATGATTGTAATGTATGATTGTTGTCCTACGGACTAAAACCCTCCGGTTTATATAGACACCGGAGAGGGTTAGGGTTACACAAGGTCGGTTACAAAGGAGGAGATATCCATATACGTATTGCCTAGCTTGCCTTCCACGCCAAGTAGAGTCCCATCCGGACACGAGACGAAGTCTTCAATCTTGTATCTTGATAGTCTAACAGTCCATCAAATGGAGATAGTCCGGCTGTCCGGAGACCCCCTAATCCAGGACTCCCTCAGTAGCCCCTGAACCAGGCTTTAATGACAATGAGTTCGGCGCGCGGTTGTCTTCAGCATTGCAAGGCGGGTTCCTTCTCCGAAGACATTATAGAAGAAGTTGAATACGAGGATAGTGTCCGACCCTGCAAAATAAGTTCCACATTTCACCATAGAGAATAATGTTTTCGCAGATCTAATTTGCTGGTTTATTTTGACAGTATGACATCATGTCATGGCCCGGTGGTTATTCGAACCGTTTCTCTTAACCAGCTCCACACATAACGCGAGGCGGTTTCCTGACACGTCTTGCCGAAGCAGAGATCGTGTTCCCCTAATTACGGGATTCTCATTAATGCAGTTCATGGGTAACCCAACCGTGTCTAGGACTCCTAGATTATAGGTAAGTCCTAAACGACTACAGAGAGGACGCTTGATATTCACCCTCTTTATAAGGGGACAAGGTTTTTGCTTTTTCCCTCCTGTGCTCAATCAAACCCTTCCCCCGCCTCGAGTTCTAACACCTAAAGCCCAGGTCAGGTGCTCCGGATCTTCAACCATGTCCGGATCCAGCCTTCAAAGCCGATGGACGCCCTCCTCCATTACGGAAGAGGACATTAAGAAGTTGAGGGAGGCCAGATATCTGACCGCCGAGGTGTCACATTGGCTGCCTGCTCGAGGGCAGGTCATCCCTACTCCTGAACCAAACAAGAACGTTGTGTTCGTTTCCCACTTCCTCTAAGGTCTAGGCCTCACTCTAGATCCTTTCGTCAGGGGCTTGATGTTCTATTACGGGTTAGATTTCCATGATCTAGCCCCGGACTCCTTTCTCCACATCACGACATTTATTGTCGTGTGTGAGGCCTTCCTCCGCGTTACCCCTCACTTTGGCCTGTGGCTCAAGACCTTTGAAGTAAAGCCGAAGATGATCGAAGGGCAATAAGCCGCGTGCGGAGGTGCATCAATAGGCAGGATGGCAGGAGCTCCATGGCCGAGAGGTTCCTTTCCAGAGGTGCCCGAATTATGGCAACGGGAGTGGTTTTATGTCACGGCTCCCAGAAGTGCCAAGTGGGCGGCTGCCCCCGCTTTCCGCTCGGCCCCCCACCACAACTGATGTCATGGATTAGCAGGGGTCTGAGCTGGGGTCCAGCCAAGGACGTGCCTATGCTGCAAAGCAGCATCTGAGATCTCTTCGAGGGAGATTTCAATTTGGTTACGGTAATACAAGTTATGCTGGTTCGCCAAGTCCAGCCTTGCAAACGCCAGCCCCTGCGCTTGTGGGAGTTCAACCCAGAGGGACCACGTGCCATTCAAAGTTTCCTCGGCCTGACGCACGAGGAGATATACAAGTCATTCTTCGGACCTCAAGTGGAGTGTCCGGATATCACCGAGGACATGGGCCTGAGCAGTAACCGCGCCGCCGAACAAGTAAGAAATCCTCTAGCCGAACACACTGTCTTTTTTTGAGGTTATTTTTGAGAGTTCGCCTTTTGACCAGGACTGGCTAACGAAGGTGAATATGATTCGGTGTTTGGCCCCCCTCCCTGAGGGTTTGGAAAATCCGGTATTGGAGAAGATGCTCGAGGTCACACCTTGCCCGGAGCCCTTGAAGGAAGATACCGAGGGGGATAATACGGGCGAACGTGGGCCCCCATCTCTACCCGCTCCGACCGAGGGAACGAGCGTTTCCACGAAGGAGGACGACCGGGGGAGGAAAAGGACTGCTTTCGAGGATCCGGAAGCCGAAGCCTCCAAACGGGAGAAGAAGTCTCCCACAGAGGGTCCTGCCTTGGGGGGTGCTTTTGCCGCACAAAGTCCGCGAGGGGATCAGCCCTCCAATGAGTCGTAAGTGATCCAAAATATTTTAATAGTAAGAGTATGCTATCTTTTTCCTCTAAGAAAACAACCACCGCATATATCTTGCAGTTCGGGCCTCAGCCCCTCTCAAATGAGTTCGTCTTCGGGGGATCTTCTTCCGGAGATGATGGAGAGCGAAATGCCTCCCCGAACTCCTCCGCTCCAGAAGTGGGCGAACCTGAAGTGTCGTCGCGGAGGGCCTCTCCGGATCCGGTGAGGCCAGAAGATAGTCCCGTAGACCCCAGAAGTCCCGTGTCCGGCTCCTGAAGAGAGCATACAGAACAGTCCGGCACCGCCTGGTCTGCGGTCAGACGTTCTGAGGGAGTTGGTGGGGCGAGCGACCATCTCAGAAGAGCACCGTATGTTGATGGGTACGGTGATGGAGAGAATCTCGTCCGCTTAAAGCAGATTACATGAAGCCTTTATGAGTCTATTGACAGGCTTTGAGGTATGTGAGATAATATGTGATAGTACTGCACATGTTAGGTGTGCCCTATGTAGATAGTAGCCCCTGAGACTCTGGTTGTCATCGAGACCGGCGGCGAACAGAGGATCGTACTCCCGGGCAATAACCAGACTGCCTCTATGTGCAGGTGGTGGAAGCTCCGGTGGCTAGCCGTACTAATGAGTTTGCCCAATTAAAACGGCAACTAGATGCGGCAGACGCCGACATCGAGCTTGTTAACACGAGGCTTGACGAGGCACATGGTAAGTGTTATCATCCGGTGAACGCCACATAGTAACAGCAGCATAATGCCAGTATCTTTAATATGTTGTGACTGCAGATGGAGCTGTCACCGTGGAAGCCTTGCGGGCGGAACTTGCCCGAGCCAAGGAACAAGCGAGGATTAGTAATGTGGCTGCTTTGAAGGCAGCCGAAGAGCTGAAAGCCGAGAAGGCCGCACATTGCAGGAGCCAGGAGAAGATGGCCAAGATGGCCGTAGAGTTAAAAGAGACTGCCGACTGTTGCCGGGTCCTTGAGAAAGAAAATCGAGCGAAGGCAACGGACCTTGAGAAGGCCGCGGCAGCAGACAAAGACACCCATTCTGCTATGAGGGCGAAGGAGGAGGAGCTGCGGGAAGCCGGGGATATTGCGGATGGGAAACCCTTCATGTTACGGAGGAAGTTTGGAGATCCACGGTATGCCCCTCTGGATCGACTGTGGAGCTCGGCAAATGCGTATATGGATTTGGCGGAGAGCGTTGCCGATGCGGCCAAGTACTTCCAAGGTCAGACAGATCGTGAAGTGGACAAGCTGTTCTGGACACAATTTCACGTTCCAGAGCATCCGCTTTCATTGACTGACTAGCTAGCCAAATGGGCCGAACTGAATAGTTTGTCCGGACTCGGCACGAGGTCTGTTGTGGATCAGCTATGGCCGGAAAGACCAAAGCCGAACAACTATTTCAGCTTAGTGCAACAGTTCCTTGATGTGGTGTCGCGCATTAATGCGATGAAGAGGTCGGCGTGCATAGAAGGCTCGCAGATGGCCCTTGCCCGTGTTAAAGCATACTGGGCGGAGATGGACGCTACCACTGTTGTGCCGCAGGGTTCGGCCATAGGCCGTGTGGCTGTCGAACACTATTTCGAGGAAGTTCTCGAGGGTGCGCATTTGATAGAGGCCCAGTGCTCGAAAAATATTATGTTTGAGTGATATGTATTCTCATTGTAAACATAATGCTTTTATGAAGTTTTTTTTAAAAGGCTATGTTTATACTTTTGCCTGAAAGTAGTATGATGCCTCCTGTGCGGCCGTTTATGTATACATGTGTATAACCTGAAAGATTGCAGCCGCCGGCTTCGACCCCCATGCATATGATGCAGAGGTGCTCGCAAAAAACGCGTGTTCCCACTTAATCCAACGTCTTGGTCCTGATAAGGAGGTGATAGCGCAGCGAGCGAGGCAACCGGACTATAATGCTTGAACACTTTCACTTAGCCATAGGAGTTTGATAGTGGGGCTACTAGATAGCCCCTGGTGGCTCCGCACTCTCCCGATCGCGGGGTGCATATATGCCTGGCCGAAAAACGGCCCTTCGTTAAGGCGGAGGAATTCTAACATTCTGATAGGTCATCGAGTGGTTGACCAGTCTCACGCTATAGCATGACAGTCAGTTTTCGGCTTTCTCTACTGAGGTGCTCGTCCGGGTGAACCAGGGCACAATCGCAGTAGTTCTCCTGGTGCTACCTTAGCCGGTAAAGCGGAACGTAAGGCACCAAAACACAGGAGCCGGGCAAACCCAACATTTGACCAAAGACAATGATTCGGAGCTGATGCATATAAGGCCGAACTCGCGACGCCGAACACTCCCTAAGGTATTCGGTCTTTATGGTATAAACCGGGCCGAAATAGTGCCGCTTGTAAGAAGCCCCATGTGTCCAGGTACGTGCGTTATTCTGACGTGGCCACATGACAAGACATCAGCCTCCTTCTCAATTGTACTGAGAATTCGGTGGATATGTATCAACAAGAGACAGTGAAAAAGGTTTACGCAAGGTCTTAATCTAAAAAGAATCCTTGGAGCAGGTCCCTGCTGCACGTCTGCGTCTGTGTCTCTGTTGTGCCGTATCCTGGACGGGTGTAGCACGATGATTATCTGTAAAAGAGAGGAGCTTAGGTAAAAAAGTCGTCGTGCAAAAAGATAGTTTTTAAATAAACCATGTATAATTCAAGGTGAGTAAGAATTGCCACTTGTCTGCGCACGTTGAGCCCCTTGTATTGTAATAGGGGTGTGATCATTGATCCGGTATAAATTGCATATAGCTGCACCGGACTCGTCTAACCGTGTCTGAGGTCGTGACGACCTGCTAATTAGTTGGTGAGGCCGCTTTTAGTGTGCGGCTGTTAAGGAAGCCACACGCTCTTCGGCGCGCAGAAATCGCTTAATATTTCCGTTCACTATAATGATGCCACGTGGACCAGGCATCTTGAGTGTGAGGGAAGCGTAGTGTGGTATTGCATTAAAGCAAGCGAAAGCTTTGCGTCCGAGTAGTGCTTGACCATTTTGGAACGGAGCGATATGGAAGGTTAGATGTTCGCTACGGAAGTTATCGGGGAAGCCGAATATAACTTTTAGTAGCAGGGAGCCCGTGCAACGAGCCCCTGGGCCTGGCGTTACTCCTTTAAAGGTAATATTGCTATGGCGAATTTTTGTTGGATCTATCCCCATTTCGCGGATTGTATCCTGGTATATCAGGTTTAGACTACTGCCACCGTCCATTAGGACTCGTGTGAGGTGGTATCCGTCAATTATTGGGTCTAATACCAGGGCAGCCCATCCTGCACGCCAGATACTTGCTGAGTAATCATGATGGTCGAAAGTGATCAGTTGAGATGACCAGTGCCAGGACTCCGCGGTGATAGGCCTTCAGGCGTATTTTTCTGGGAGCGCCGTTTTGTTTTTTCCATTGATCACGTGTAACACGTTTACTGTTTTGACTTCTGGTGGAAATTTCTTTTGTTCCCCAGCGTCTCCCTTGAGAGGCTCATCCTCATCTTCGCTTGGTGTATCCTCCCCCTTGTGTACGGTGTTGAGCTTGCCGGACTGCTTGAAGACCCAACATTCTCTGTGGGTATGATTGGCTGGTTTGCCAGGGGTGCTATGGACCTGACATATTTGGTCCAGAATTTTATTCAGGCTGGACAGTTCGTCTCTGGCGCCTTTAGAGGGCGGATTCTGACCTGGCCGAGAGCTTTTGAATCCGGCGTTTACTGCCGTGCTCTTCGTGTTGTCTCCTTTGTTCCGGCGTTTGTTATTGTTGTTGCGCCGTGATTTCACGTTTCCATCTCTAACTTCGGGTGTACTGGGGTCGCTGGTTCTGCATCTGGCTAGCCAGCTGTCCTCACTCGCGCAAAAGCGGGTCATGAGGCTTGTTAATGCTGCCATCGTTCTTGGCTTTTCTTGGCCGAGGTGTTTGGCGAGCCATTCGTCACGGACACTATGTTTAAAAGCTGCCAATGCTTCGGCGTCCGGACAATCGACAATTTGGTTCTTTTCAATAAGAAACCTGTTCCAAAGTTTTCGGGCTGACTCTCCGGGCTATTGAGTTATATGGCTCAAATCATTCGCGTCCGGAGGCCGGACATAAGTTCCTTGGAAATTTGCCCGAAAAGCGTCTTCAAGCTCTTCCCACCTTCCAATGGAGTTTTTGGGGAGGCCTTTAAGCCAGTGGTGGGCTGGCCCTTTGAGCTTGAGGGGTAAGTACTTGATGGCGTGGAGAGCATCTCCTCGAGCCATATGGATATGGAGGATATAGTCCTCAATCCAGACCCCAGGGTCTGTTGTTTCGTCATATGCCTCTATGTTCACGGGTTTGAATCCCTCTAGAAATTCATGGTCCATCACCTCATTGGTGAAACATAGGGGGTGTGCTGCACCCCTGTATCTGGGTGTACCACGTTGTTCGGATGTTTGTTGTGTTACATTGTAAGCTGGGGCGCGCTTGAGTGGTCCATAGATGGATCTGGTTGCGCCGTCCTTTTGGTGCGAGCCCTCACGTGGGTCGCGTATTGACTTGTGAGTGGCGTTGTTTGCCGCT
Organism: Triticum aestivum; assembly: GCF_018294505.1. Taxonomy (NCBI): domain Eukaryota; kingdom Viridiplantae; phylum Streptophyta; class Magnoliopsida; order Poales; family Poaceae; genus Triticum; species Triticum aestivum. The sequence goes on along the minus strand of NC_057806.1, from coordinate 525,532,554 downwards.
TGATGTTGGACGTGAGGTCGTCTATCCGGCCAGGTGGCCATTTTGATTTTTGGTTGTGAGGGGTCTGAGGCCTCCTCATCGAATTCAGGTAGCAATTTCCACTTTGGGTAGCTCTTGGTGGGGCGATTGTCGCCGTACTTCGCTGCTGTGTTGCGTACTTTACTCCATCTGATTTGGAGTGTGTCCTGCACAGCCTTGAGCCTTTGCTTCTGCTTTTTTAGGCTCCTCGCGGTGGCAACAAGCTTTTGACGGGCATTCTGCTGCTCCGGGTGCCTGTCCGGCGTTGTGTCATCCGGACTATTATCTTTGACAGAATTGGTTTGTTTGGTTTGATTCTCCATATTGCCATGGTCCGGCAGTGATTCTCCCAGCTCCAACGCTGGGTCTGTGTGATCGTTATTTCTGGCGAGGTGGGATTTGGGGCGGCGCTTGCGTCGTCGCTTTGACTGCTTCTCGAGGGAACAAGCCTTCGGTGCGTCCTTCCGTTCCTCGTCGTCTTCTTTTGGTGTGTCCACCATGTATACGTCATATGATGAAGTGGACGTCCAGCACCCTATGGGTGGTGGTTCATCTTCGCCTCCCGCATCGTTGTCCATACCGTCGATGTCTGCGGAGTCGAAGTCGAGCATGTCGGCTAAATCATGGACAGTGGCTAAAAGTGGGTGGTGGGTGGGCGTCGAATTTCTTCGTCGTCTGCATCCCGATCCTGTTGGCCATAATCCGGCCAGGGCTCTCCTAACAAAGAGAGAGACCTTAGTGAATTCAGAACATCGCCGAAGGGCGAATGGTGAAAGATATCCGCGGCGGTGAATTCCATGATCGGCGCCCACTCAAATTCAATTGGCAGGGGCGCGGATGGTTCGGGGTCCGGAAGAGAGTCCGGCACCTTGGAGTCACGGGCTGTGCGGAGATTTATGCTGGTATTCGGCTCGATCGCCGTTGAGACTGCAACCCCTGAGGCGGTGTCTAACCACCCGTCCTTGATTGGCGCAGCTGGCTCCGATCTAAGGGTCGGAGCTGATGCGGGCGCGGCCTCTGGGGTACCGTCCGGTGGGAGAGCTAGGTCATACCCATCGCGACAGTGCGGCGCGCCCGGCTGTGGCTCGAATCCGTCGAAGATCAAGTCGCCACGGATGTTGGCCGTGTAATTCAAACTTCCAAATCTGACCTGATGGCCAGGGGCGTAGCTTTCAATCTGCTCCAGATGGCCAAGCGAATTAGCCCACAGTGCAAAGCCGCCGAATACGAAGATCTGTCAGGGGAGAAAAGTCTCACCCTGGACCGCATCGCTACCGATGATAGTAGGAGCCTCAAGCCTAACGGCGACGACACATAGGAACTCTCAGTGAAAGCACCAATGTCGGTGTCAAAACCGGCGGATCTCGGGTAGGGGTCCCGAACTGTGCGTCTAGGCCGGATGGTAACAGGAGGCAAGGAACATGAAGTTTTACCCAGGTTCGGGCCCTCTTGATGGAGGTAAAACCCTACGTCATGCTTGATTAATATTGAAGATATGGGTGTTACAAGAGTAGATCTACCACGAGATCAGAGAGGCTAAACCCTAGAAGCAAGCCTACGGTATGATTGTATGTTGTGATTGTTGTCCTACAGACTAAAACTCTCCGGTTTATATAGACACCGGAGAGGGTTAGGGTTACACAAGGTCGGTTACAAAGGAGGAGATATCCATATACGTATTGCCTAGCTTGCCTTCCACGCCAAGTAGAGTCCCATCCGGACACGAGACGAAGTCTTCAATCTTGTATCTTCATAGTCTAACAGTCCGGCAAATGGAGATAGTCCGGCTGTCCGGAGACCCCCTAATCCACGACCCCCTCAAGTGGTATATGGATAGTACATAATAGTTTTTGTAATCTGAAAATATAAAAACAGCAAGGTAACGAATGATAAAAGTGAGCGTAAACGGTATTGCAATGCGTTGAAACAAGGCCTAGGGTTCATACTTTCACTAGTGCAAGTCCTCTCAACAATAATAACATATTTGGATCATATAACTATCCCTCAACATGGAACAAAGAGTCACTCCAAAGTCACTAATAGCGGAGAACAAATGAAGAGATTATGGTAGGGTACGAAACCACCTCAAAGTTATTCTTTCCAATCAATCCGTTGGGCTATTCCTATAAGTGTCACAAGCACCCCTAGAGTTTGTACTAGAATAACACCTTAAGACACAAATAAACCAAAACCCTAATGTTACCTAGATACTCCAATGTCACCTCAAGTATCCATGGCTATGATTATACGATATGCATCACACAATCTCAGATTCATCTATTCAACCAACACATAGAACCTCAAAGAGTGCCCCAAAGTTTCTATCAGAGAATCACGACGAAAACGTGTGCCAACCCCTATGCATAGGTTCATTGGCGGAACCCGCAAGTTGATCACCAAAACATACATCAAGTGAATCACGTGATATCCCATTGTCACCACATATACGCACGACAAGACATACATCAAGTGTTCTCAAATCTTTAAAGACTCAATCCGATAAGATAACTTCGAAGGGGAAACTCAATCCATTACAATAGAGTAGAGGGGGAGAAGAAACATAAGATCCAACTATATTAGCAAAGCTCGCGATACATCAAGATCGTGCCAAATCAAGAACACGAGAGAGAGAGAGAGAGAGATCAAACACATAGCTACTGGTACATACCCTCAGCCCCGAGGGAGAACTACTCCCTCCTCGTCATGGAGAGCATCGGGATGATGAAGATGGCCACCGGAGAAGGATTGCCCCCTCCGGCAGGGTGCCGGAACGGGTCTAGATTGGTTTTTGGTGGCTACGGAGGCTTCTGGCGACGGAACTCCCGATCTATTGTGCTCCCCGATAGTTTTAGGATATGTGGGTATATATGGGTGAAAGAGATACGTCAGGGGAGGCACGAGGGGCCCACGAGGGTGGAGGGCGTGCCCTAGGGGGGTGGGCGCGCGCCCCTGCTTCGTGGCTCCCTCGTTCCTTTCCTAACATGCACTCCAAGTTTTTCCGGTAGCTTTCCTTCCAAAAATAACTTCTCCAGTTGGTTTCATTCCGTTTCGACTCCATTTGATATTCCTTTTCTTCGAAACACTGAAATAGGCAAAAAAAAACAGCAATTCTGGGCTGGGCCTCCGGTTAATAGGTTAGTCCCAAAGATAATATAAAAGTGGATAATAAAGCCCAATATTGTCCAAAACAATATATAATATAGCATGGAGCAATCAAAAATTATAGATGCATTGGAGACGTATCAAGCATCCCCGAGCTTAATTCCTGCTCGTCCTCGAGTAGGTAAATGATAAAAAAGAATTTTTGATGCAGAGTGCTACTTGGCATTATTTCAATGTAATTCTTCCTAATTGTGGTATGAATGTTCAGATCCGAAAGATTCAAGACAAAAGTTCATATTGACATAAAAATAATAATACTTCAAGCATACTAACTAAGCAATTATGTCTTCTCAAAATAACATGGCCAAATAAAGTTCATCCCTACAAAATCATATAGTTTAGTCATGCTCCATTTTCGTCACACAAGAATGCTCTCATCATGCACAACCCCGGTGACAAGCCAAGCAATTGTTTCATACTTTAGTAATCTCAAACCTATAAACTTTCACGCAATACATGAGCGCGAGCCATGGACATAGCACTATGGGTGCAATAGAATATAATGAGGGGGGTTATGTGGAGATGAGAAAAAAGGAGAAAGTCTCACATCAACGAGGCTAATCAATGGGCTATGGAGATGACCACCGATTGATGTTAATGCAAGGAGTAGGGATTGCCATGCAACAGATGCACTAGAGCTATAAATGTATGAAAGCTCAACAAAAGAAAATAGTGGGTGTGCCTCCAACTTGCTAGCTCACGAAGACCTAGGGAACTTGAGGAGGCCCATTGTTGGAATATACAAGCCAAGTTCTATAATGAAAAATTCCCACTAGTATATGAAAGTGACAAAACGAGACACTCTCTATCATGAAGATTATGGTGCTACTTTGAAGCACAAGTGTGGCAAAGGATAGTAGCATTGTCCCTTCTCTCTTTTTCTCTCATTTTCATTTTTTTGGGCCTTTTCTTTTTATGGCCTTTCTCTTTTTTTTATTCCTCACTTGGGACAATGCTCTAGAAAATGATGATCATCACACTTCTATTTATTTACAACTCAATGATTACAACTCGATACTAGAACAAAAGATGACTCTATATGAATGCCTCCGGCGGTGTACCAGGATATGCAATGAATCAAGAGTGACATGTATGAAAATTATGAACGGTGGCTTTGCCACAAATACGATGTCAACTACATGATCATGCTAAGCAATATGACAATGATGAATGTGTCATGATGAACGGAATGATGGAAAGTTGCATGGCAATATATCTCGGAATGGCTATGGAAATGCCATAATAGGTAGGTATGGTGGCTGTTTTGAGGAAGATATAAGGAGTTTTATGTGTGAAAGAGCGTATCATATCACGGGGTTTGGATGCACCAGCGAAGTTTGCGCCAACTCTCAATGTGAGAAAGGGCAATGCACGGTACCGAAGAGGCTAGCAAGGATGGAAGGGTGAGAGTGCGTATAATCCATGGACTCAACATTAGTCATAAAGAACCCACATACTTATTGCAAAAATCTACAAGTCATCAAAAACCTCGGTACTGTGCGCATGCTCCTAGGGGGATAGATTGGTAGGAAAAGACCATCGCTCGTCCCCGACTGCCACTCATAAGGAAGACAATCAAATAACACCTCATGTTTCAAATTTGTTACACAACGTTTACCATACGTGCATGCTACGGGACTTGCAAACTTCAACACAAGCATTTCTCAATTTCACAACTACTCAACTAGCACGACTTTGATATTATTACCTCCATATCTCAAAACAATCATCAATCATCAAACTTGTCTTAGTATTCAACACACTCATAAGAAAGTTTTACTAATCTTGAATACCTAGCATATTAAGATTTTAAGAAAATTACCATGCTATTAAGACTCTCAAAATAATCTAAGTGAAGCATGAGAGTTCATCTATTTCTTCAAAATAAAACTACCACCATGCTCCAAAAGATATAAGTGAAGTACTAGAGCAAACAAACTACTCCGAAAGATATAAGTGAAGATCAATGAGTAGTCGAATAATTATGCAACTATGTGAAGACTCTCTAACATTTAATAATTTCAGATCTTGGTATTTTATTCAAACATCAAGCAAAACTAAAGAAAATAAATTGACGCTCCAAGCAAAACACATATCATGTAGAGAATAAAAATATAGCTCCAAGTAAAGTTGTCGATGAACAAAGACGAAAGAGGGGACGCCTTCCGGGGCATCCCCAAGCTTAGGCCCTTGTATATCCTTGAATATTACCTTGGGGTGCCTTGGGAATCACCAATCTTAGGCTCTTGCCACTCCTTATTCCATAGTCCATCGAATCTTCACCCAAAACTTGAAAACTTCACAACACAAAACTTAACAGAAAACTCGTAAGCTCCGTTAGTATAAGAAAATAAATCACCACTTCAAGGTACTGTAATGAACTCATTCTTTATTTATATTGGTGTTAAACCTACTGTATTCCAACTTCTCTATGGTTTATAAACTCTTTTACTAGCCATAGATTCATCAAAATAAGTAACAACACATAGAAAACGGAATCTGTGAAAAACAGAACAGTCTGTAGTAATATGGACCAACCGTATACTTATGGAACTCATAAAATTCTCAAATAAATTTCTGGATGTGAGGAATTACCTATTAATCATATGCAAAAAGAATTAACTAAATAGCACTCTCCAAATAAAAATGGCAGCAATTCTCGTGAGCGCTAAAGTTTCTGTTTTTTACAGCATGATCAACAAGACTTTCCCCAAGTATTCCCAAAGGTTCTACTTGGCACAAACACTAATTAAAAGCATAAAACCACATCTAAACAGAGGATAGATGAATAATTTATTACGAAACAGGAACAAAAAGTAAGGAACTAAAGTAAAATTGGGTTGCCTCCCAACAAGCGCTATCGTTTAACGCCCCTAGCTAGGCATGACGATTTCAACGATGCTCACATAAAAGATAACAATTGTAACATAAAGAGAGCATCATGAAGAATATGACTAGCACGTTTAAGTCTAACCCACTTCCCGTGCATAGGGATTTTGTGAGCAAACAACTTGTGGGAACAATAATCAACTAGCATAGGAGGGCAAAACAAGCATAACTTCAAAACTTTAAGCGCATAGAGAGGAAACTTGATATTATTGCAATTCCTACAAGCATATGTTCCTCCCTCATAATAATTTTCAGTAGCATCATGAATGAATTCACCAATATAACCAGCACCTAAAGCATTCTTTTCATGATCTACAAGCATAGAAATTTTATTACTCTCCACATAAGAAAAATTCTTCTCTTTCAGAATAGTGGGAGTATCATAAGAGACTCGAATAATATAAATTGTTTCCACATTAAAAGTGTAATGTTCAGAAAAGGGGTAATCATAATCATGACAAGTTTTATAAATATAATCACTAATTTTTATAGCATAAGTATCATCACAATAATCATCATAAGTAGGAGGCATGCTATTATTATAAATTTGCATATCAAAACTTGGGAGACTAAAAATATCATCTTCATTAAACGTAGCATCCCCAAGCTTGGGACAAACATTAATTGCAGAAAATATATTCTCAAAAACATCATCTTCATCAAACATAGCATCCCCAAGCTTGGGCCTTTTCATATCATAAGCATAATCACTCTCATCATTAATAGTATGGATAGCACCAATAGTATAGCAATTATCATATTCTTCCAAGAAAGTGCCAAAAAGATTTTCAAGATCATAAGAAGTATCATTATCTTCCACAATTATATTTTCATGAGGCACAATAGTAATAGGAACAGCATTATTTGGGGGATATATCTTTTTACCTCTCTTCCTTTTTCTTTTCTTCTTCTTCACCACATCATGTGTGGGTTCAATCCTATTTTTGGAGCTCCTTATTAATGAGATTGGTTGAATAGGAGGCTCCTCCTCATTACCTGATTCATCATAAGAAATAATAGGAGGGTATTGGGAAGTCTCTTCCCTTTCATTAGTATTCTCTTCATCCTCTATTTGTTTTATTTTCTTTACGTAGTTGGCAATATAAGGATTTTCAATACAATTCACCGCACAATACATATAAATTTCCTCTAGATCAAATCCAAGAAGTTTATAACGGGCAAATTCAGGAAGATAATTAGTTATACGTTTCATTTCTTCGTAACCCATAAGCAAACTAAGTTCATTATGATGTGCAAGGGAAATCAAGTCATCACAATTTTTGGACACGATACGATCATGAAACAATTTGCATTGGGTACTGAAATGATCATGTTCATTGCAAAGCTCACAAGTATGGCCAAGATAATTTAAATATTCAGCACATTCATCTAGCCTTTCTTGCAACAATTTAGTTTATAAGTACTTATGCCTCTTGCAGTATCTATCTTCCCTATTTGGTGTGTACTTACAAACCCAATATACTCCACAAAAATTGACATGTTTATAGGAGACATAATAACTAGTTCAATCATCATTAGTATCATGGATATTCAAATAATTCGTACTAAAACATTGCAATCATGCTCATCATTCAAATATTTAGTGCCAAACATTTTATAGATTTCTTCTTCTAACACTTTGGCACAATTTTCCTTTCCATCATACTCACGAAAGATATTAAAAAGATGAAGCGTATGAGGCAAACTTAATTCCATTTTTGTAGTTTTATTTTATAAACTAAACTAGTGATAAAACAAGAAACTAAAAGACTCGGTTGCAAGATCTAAAGATACACCTTCAAGCACTAACCTCCCCGGCAACGGCGCCAGAAAAGAGATTGATGTCTACTACACAACCTTCTTCTTGTAGACGTTGTTGGGCCTCCAAGTGCAGAGGTTTGTTGGACAGTAGCAAATTTCCCTCAAGTGGATGACCTAGGTTTATCAATCCATAGGAGGCGTAGGATGAAGATGGTCTCTCTCAAGCAACCCTGCAACCAAATAACAAAGAGTCTCTTGTGTCCCCAACACACCCAATACAATGGTAAATTGTATAGGTGCACTAGTTCGGCGAAGAGATGTGATACAAGTGGTATATGGATAGTAGATAATAGTTTTTGTAATCTGAAAATATAAAAACAGCAAGGTAACGAATGATAAAAGTGAGCGTAGACAGTATTGCAATGCGTTGAAACAAGGCCTAGGGTTCATACTTTCACTAGTGCAAGTCCTCTCAACAATAATAACATATATGGATCATATAACTATCCCTCAACATACAACAAAGAGTCACTAATAGCGGAGAACAAATGGAGAGATTAGGTAGGGTACGAAACCACCTCAAAGTTATTCTTTCCAATCAATCCGTTGGGCTATTCCTATAAGTGTCACAAGCAGCCCTAGAGTTCGTACTAGAATAACACCTTAAGACACAAATCAACCAAAACCCTAATGTCACCTAGATACTCCAATGTCACCTCAAGTATCCGTGGGTATGATTATATGATATGCATCTCACAATCTTAGATTCATCTATTCAACCAACACATAGAACCTCAAAGAGTGCCCCAAAGTTTCTACCGGAGAATCACGACGAAAACGTGTGCCAACCCCTATGCATAGGTTTAGGGGCGGAACCCGCAAGTTGATCACCAAAACATACATCAAGTGAATCACGTGATATCCCATTGTCACCACATATACGCACAGCAAGGCATACATCAAGTGTTCTCAAATCTTTAAAGACTCAATCCGATAAGATAACTTCGAAGGGGAAACTCAATCCATTACAATAGAGTAGAGGGGGAGAAGAAACATAAGATCCAACTATAATAGCAAAGCTCGCGATACATCAAGATCCTGCCAAATCAAGAACACGAGAGAGAGAGAGAGATCAAACACAGAGCTACTGGTACATACCCTCAGCCCCGAGGGAGAACTACCCCATCCTCGTCATGGAGAGAACCGGGATGATGAAGATGGCCACCGGAGAAGGATTGCCCCCTCCGGCAGGGTGCCGGAATGGGTCTACATTGGTTTTTGGTGGCTACGGAGGCTTCTGGCGGCGGAACTCCTGATCTATTGTGCTCCCCGATAGTTTTAGGATACGTGGGTATATATGGGTGAAAGAGATACGTCAGGGGAGCCACGAGGGGCCCATGAGGGTGGAGGGCGCGCCCTAGGGGGGTGGGCGCGCCCCCCTGCCTTGTGGCTGCCTTGTTCCTTTCTTGACATGCATTCTAAGTTTTTCCGGTAGCTTTCCTTCCAAAAATAACTTCTCCAGTTGGTTTCATTCCGTTTCGACTCCGTTTGACATTCCTTTTCTTCGAAACACTAAAATAGGCAAAAAATAGCAATTCTGGGCTGGGCCTCCGGTTAATAGGTTAGTCCCAAAAATAATATAAAAGTGTATAATAAAGCCCAATATTGTCCAAAACAGTAGATAATATAGCATGGAGCAATCAAAAATTGTAGATACATTGGAGACGTATCATCCGTCTCCCCGTGACTTTCGGCACACGCGACAACTACGCACCGAGCTAATCGACTTCGATATCGCCCGCATCAGCTTGCCGTACAACGCCATCCTCGGGTATCCGACGCTGGCCCAATTCATGGCGGCTACCCATCCTGCCTACAACCTCATGAAGATGCCAGAGAGCAAGGACGTCCTCACCGTGGCCGGAGATACCAAGGAAGCCGTGGCGGCACTCAAGCTCTCCTTCAGGGCCATGGCGGCAGCCTGCCCGGTCAATAAGGCAGTGTCTAGAACCAAGGGGGTGATAACCCACAAGTATATGGGATCGCAACAGCTTTCGAGGGTAGAGTATTCAACCCAAATTTATTAATTCAACACAAGGGGAGCCAAAGAATATTCTCAAGTATTAGCAGCTGAGTTGTCAATTCAACCACACCTGGAAACTTAGTATCTACAGCAAATTGTTTACTACCAAAGTAATATGATAAATGATAATGGTGGTAGCGGCAACAAAAGTAAAGACAGCAAAAGTAATGTTTTTGGTATTTTGTAGTGATTGTAACAATAGCAGCGGGAAAGTAAATAAGCGAGAACCAGTATATGGAAAACTCGTAGGCACCAGATCAGTGATGGATAATTATGTCGGATGCGGTTCATCATGTAACAGTCATAACCTAGGGTCACACAGAACTAGCTCCAATTCATCAATGTAATGTAGGCATGTATTCCGTATATAGTCATACATGCTTGTGGAAAAGAACTTGCATGGCATCTTTTGTCCTACCCTCCCATGGCAGCGGGGTCCTATTGGAAACTAAGGGATATTAAGGCCTCCTTTTAATAGAGAACCAGAACAAAGCATTAGCACATAGTGAATACATGAACTCCTCAAACTATGGTCATCGCCGGGAGTGGTCCCGATTATTGTCACTTCGGGGTTGCCGGATCATAACACATAGTAGGTGACTATAGACTTGCAAGATAGGATCAAGAACTCACATATATTCATGAAAACGTAATAGGTTTAGATCTAAAATCATGGCACTCGGGCCCTAGTGACAAGCATTAAGCATAGCAAAGTCATAGCAACATTAATCTCAGAACATAATGGATACTAGGGATCAAACCCTAACAAAACTAACTCGATTACATGATAAATCTCATCCAACCCATTACCGTCCAGCAAGCCTACGATGGAATTTCTCACGCACGGCGGTGAGCATCATGAAATTAGTGATGGAGGATTGTTGATGATGATGACAACGACGAATCCCCCTCTCCGAAGCCCCGAACGGACTCTAGATCAGCCCTCCCGAGAGGTTTTAGGGCTTGGCAGCGGCTTCATATCGTAAAACGCAATGATTTTTTCTCTCTAATTTTTTTCTCTCCGAAAGCAAATATATAGAGTTGGAGTTGGCGTCGGAGGGCATCCAGGGGGCCCACGAGGTAGGGGGCGCGCCCTAGAGGGGGGGGCGCCCCCACCCTCATGAGAAGGGTGTGGGCCCCCTGGTCTTCATCTTTGGCGAGGATTTTTTATTATTTTTTCTAAGATGTTCCATGGAGTTTCAGGTCATTCCGAGAATATTTGTTTTCTGCACATAAAACAACACCATGGCAATTCTGCTGAAAACAGCGTCAGTCCGAGTTAGTTCCATTCAAATCATACAAGTTATAGTCCAAAACAAGGGAAAAGTGTTTGGAAAAGTATATACGACGGAGACGTATCAACTCCCCCAAGCTTAAACCCTTGCTTGTCCTCAAGCAATTCAGTTAAAAAACTGAAAGAAAGAAAGAAAAACTTTTACAAACTCTGTTTGCTCTTGTTGTTGTAACTATGTCAAGCCAGCATTCAAGTTTTCAGCATAGATCATAACTAACCACATTTGCAATAATTCTCAGGTCTCATGATTACTCATATCAATAGCATAATCAACTAACAAGTCATAATAATAAATCTCGGATGACAACACTTTCTCAAAACAACCACAATATGATATAACAAGATGGTATCTCGCTAGCCCTTTCTGAGACCGCAAAACATAAATGCAGAGCACCTTTAAAGATCAAGGACTGACTAGACATTGTAATTCATGGTAAAAGAGATCCAATCATAGTCATACCCAATATAAATTAACAGTGATGAATGCAAATGACGGCTGTGCTCTTTAGCTAGTGCCTTTTAATAAGAGGGTGATGACTCAACATAAAAGTAAATGGATAGGCCCTTCGCAGAGGGAAGCAGGGATTTGTAGAGGTGCCAGAGCTCGGTTTTGAAATAGAGATAAATTGTATTTTGAGCGGTATACTTTCATTGTCAACGTAACAACTAAGAGATGGCGATATCTTCCATGCTAAACACATTATAGGCGGTTCCCAAACAGAATGTTAAAGTTTATACTCCCCCTCCACCAACAAGCATCAATCCATGGCTTGCTCGAAACAACGAGTGCCTCCAACATATATCAGGTCCCAGGGGGAGTTTTGTTTGCAATTAATTTTGATTTAGTTTGCATAAAGCATGGGACTGGGCATCCCGGTGACGAGCCATTTTCTCGTGAGTGAGGAGCGGAGTCCACTCCTCTAGAGAATAACCCGCCTAACACGGAAGATAAGGACAGCCTTGATTGATACATGAGCTATTCGAGCATACAAAACAGAATGTTTGTTTGAAGGTTTAGAGTTTGGCACATACAAATTTACTTGGAACGGCAGGTAGATACCGCATATAGGAAGGTATAGTGGACTCATCTGGAATAACTTTGGGGTTTAAGGGATTGGATGCATAAGTAGTATTCCTGCTTAGTACAGGTGAAGGCTAGCAAAAGACTGAGAAGCGACCAACTAGAGAGCGACAACAGCCATGTACATGCATTAAAATTAATAAACATTGGATGCAAGCATGAGTAGGATATAATCCACCATGAATATAAATATCGTGAAGGCTATGTTGATTTTGTTTCAACTACATGCGTGAACATGTGCCAAGTCAAGTCACTTAAATCATTCAAAGGAGGATACCACCCCATCATACCACATCATAATCATCTCAATAGCATGTTGGCACACAAGGTAAACCATTATAACTCATACCTAATCAAGCATGGCACAAGCAACCATGATCTCTAATTGGCATTGCAAACATATTTATTCATAATAAGCTGAATCAAGAACGAGGGACTCATCATATTTACAAAAACAAAAGAGGTCGAGTTCATACCAGCTTTTCTCATCTCAGTCAGTCCATCATATGTCATCATAATTGCCTTTCACTTGCACGACCGAACGGTGTGAATAATAATAAGAGTGTATGTGCATTGAACTAAGCTGGAATCTGCGAGCATTCAATAAACAGGAGAAGACAAGGCAATATGGGCTCTTGGTTAAATCAACAATAATGCATATAAGGGCCACTTCAACAATTTAATTATGGTCTTCTCCTAGTGACCCCCAAAGAAAAGAAAAGAAATAAAACTATTTACACGGGAAAGCTCCCAACAAGCAAAAGAAGAACGGGAAATATTTTTGGGTTTTCTTTTTAATTATTACTACTACATCAGAAAAATAAACTACTACTAATTTTTTTGGTTTTTCTTAAGGTTTAACAAACACACAAGAAGAAAGCATGAAAAAGAAAATAAACTAGCATGGATATTACAGTGAAAAAGTATGAGCACCGACATCTAGCAATGAGTGTGTGTGAGCATAAATGTAATGTCGGTGAGAAATACGTACTCCCCCAAGCTTAGGCTTTTGGCCTAAGTTGGTCTATGGCCACGGCTGGCCTGGCGGATATCCATAATAATAGTTGTTGGGGTCGTACTGTGATGAGGAAGAATAGTTGGGATCATACTGATGTGCAGTGGTTATCGCCTGCTGAGCTGCAGCGTGGAGTCGAGCTGCCTCCGCTCTCTTCTCGTACTCTTCTGCCTCCTCTCTGGTAATAACATATCTTCATTTTGTCTATGAATCAAAGAAGGCAGGAGCAGGGAGAGTAATACGGAAAACACGTCGTTTATCAAAAATTAAACGATATAAGAGAGGTGATTCAGGCCTCTCGACAAACTGGTGCGAAGCCATAGAGTCATAATCTAAATATGCAGGAGGCAACTCCATATCACCCTCACGATTGTCTATCTCAAGAAAATGAGCTAAGCGGGTTGCATAAATTCCTGCAAAGAAATCTCCATTATGTCTATTATGATGCAACCTACGAGCTACAATGGCTCCCATATGATAAGATTGGTCTCCTAACACAGCACTCCTAAGAATACTGAGATCAGGGACACACATGTGACATGCTTCATCCTTAGCATTTATGCATCTATCGATGAAGAGAGCAAAATAATGTATAGCAGGAAAGTGAATGCTCCCTATGGTAGCCTGCATTATATCTCTAGATTCCCCCACAGTTATACTAGCAAGAAAGTTTCTAAATTCAGATTTAGGGGGATCCCTAACACTACCCCATGATGGAAGTTTGCAAGCAGAAGTGAAATCCTCTAAGTCCATGGTATAAGATTTTTCATAGAGATCAAACATGACTGAAGGAGAATTTCGCGAAGATGAATACTCAAACCTCCTCACAAATGAACTTGTGAGATCATGATACTGGGGGCATTTGTTAGCCTCAGAATCCTCAAGACCGGCATTGCGCAAATATGCTTTGAATTCTTCTTTAATTCCTGCATGGTCCATATAATTTTCCAGCGGCCATTCGCAATGCCGTACTAGAGCGTGTCTTGGTGGATCCTCGTCAGCATCGCGCATAGCAATCCTAGGTCATTGCTTCTTAGAGGAACCACCTTGGAACATCTTCCTAAACATATTGTTTTTCTCAGAAAAAATCTGAAATTTTTAGTAACTTCAAAATAAAATTAAACCAAACTCAATAAAACTAATAGCAACTACTCCTACAAGTGCCTAGAGCCTATATCAAGCATTAGAACTACTTGGAACCATATAAATTTGACATGCAAGCTCAAGAACATGGTCACCTATGCAGCACAAATTTGCAAAGAATAAAGCACTAGAACAAAAACTAATTGGACCAATGGAGGAGTCACATACCAAGGAACAATCTCCCCAAGCAGTTTTGCGAGAGGTGCTTTGAGCAAGGAGATCGAAAATCACAGCAAAAGTGGCTGGAACTCATGCTTGAGTTGGTTTTTCGGGTTTGTGTGAGATAGAGGAAGAGGATGGGTGCTGGAATAAGTGGAGGAGGGTCACCGTGCGCCCACGAGGCAGGGGGCGCGCCCTATAGGGGGGCGCCCACCACCCTCGTGGCCAGGTGGCAGCTCCTCCCGCGGTAATTTTTGCACAGTAAATCCTCAAATATTCCCGAAAAAATCATATTAAATTGGCATGGCATTCTGAGGACTTTTATTTTCGGGATATTTTTATATTGCACGGATAAGTCAGGAAACAGAAAGAAAAATACTATTTTTACTTTATTTAATCTAAATAACAGAAAGTAAAAGTGGGGTTGTCGGATTTCGGGTTCCGTCAGACCCTTAAGGTTCGAACACCGGGGTGCGCGCGGAGATTTCGCCTTCTACCTACCTGCATCCCTCCGCCTCGCTAAGATCTAAGCTATGGAAAGAACAGCATAGGAGACACAGGGTTTATACTGGTTCGGGCCACCGTTGTGGTGTAATACCCTACTCCAGTGTGTGGTGTGGTGGATTGCCTCTTGGGCTGATGATGATGAGCAATACAAGGAAGAACAGCCTCGCGAGGGTCTGTTCTTGGCTGAGGGGATGAACTGCTAGGATGGGTTCAGTTACCCTTCTCTCTCTCTCTTCTCGATTCTCTCCCTGATTTCCATCCCTCTACCCTGTGGGTGGCTAGTCCTATTTATAGGCAAAGGCCCTGGGCCTCTTCCCAAATATTGAGCGGGAAGGGCGCCAACAATTGGCCATTTTGAAGGGGGACATCTGGTACACTTATCCTGACTAAAGTTGGTCCTCGCCTGCCAAAGGCTCTGGTGGTGACGCTGGCTTGGGCTCCACAATGACTTCCTCCCTGCCGTTGGACTGGTCTTGGTCTCGTTGCACCGAAACGGGTGCCTTTGCTTGATGCTCTCGCCTGCGCTTGCTCCCTTTGCACCAAAGAGGAAAGGAGGACACTGCGCGGGCTGGCGCCCGCCTGGCACCCTTGGTCGTCACGGCTTGCATCATGGCACCTCGTGAGGTACCCCGCCTTGATCTCTCCGCCTCCTCGCGAGCCAGCCTAATGAGGCCGTGCCTGAGGAAGCTCCGTGTCGTCCGCCCCGCGAGGCTTGGGCCCTCACGAGGGTCTTGGGTCTGTGTTGATGAAGATGGGCCGTGCTGGGTCCCCTTTGAGCCACGCCGTAGGCCGCAGGCAGGCAAGTCTGGGGACCCCCATTCCCAGAACGCCGACAGGGGTACAGAAGTTTGTGCTTCTAGTTTCATCCATCTCATGCTCATCAAAAAGAATCCACTAACAAGGTTGATCAAGTCTTGTTAACAAACTCATTCCGATAATCATGAAACCGGAGAAATTTCGAATAACACTAAGTTACCTCAACGGGGATATGCACATCCCGAATAATAAGAATATCATATTTCTTCTTGACAGTTGGTAGAGGAAATTCAAAACCTCCAAATATAATCGATGGAATTTTTCCAATAGAGTTGATACTATGAACTTGAGGTTGTTTCCTCGGAAAGTGTACCGTATGCTCATTACCATTAACATGAAAAGTGACATTGCCTTTGTTGCAATCAATAACAGCCCCTGCAGTATTAAGAAAAGGTCTTCCAAGAATAATAGACATACTATCATCCTCGGGAATATCAAGAATAACAAAGTTCGTTAAAACAGTAACGTTTGCAACCACAACAGGCACATCCTCACAAATACCGACTGGTATAGTAGTTGATTTATCAGCCATTTGCAAAGATATTTCAGTAGGTGTCAGCTTATTCAAGTCAAGTCTACGATATAAAGAGAGAGGCATAACACTAACACCGGCTCCAAGATCACATAAAGCAGTTTTAATATAATTTCTTTTAATGGAGCAAGGTATAGTAGGTACTCCGGGGTCTCCAAGTTTCTTTGGTATTCCACCCTTAAAAGTTTATTTGTTTTGAGCACATCAGTTAATCGCATACGCAAAAAGATAGGCCTAATCATATCAGCAAAACGCTCAAAATCCTCATCATCCTTTTTCTTGGATGGTTTCGGAGGAAAAGGCATGGGTTTTTGAACCCAAGGTTCCCTTTCTTTACCATGTTTCCTAGCAACAAAGTCTCTTTTATCATAACATTGATTCTTTGATTGTGGGTTATCAAGATCAACAACAGGTTCAACTTCTACATCATTATCATTACCAGGTCGAGCATCATCATTAATATTTTCATTAGGTTCATGTTCATTGCCAGATTGTGTTTCAGCATCAGACATAGATATATCATTTGGATTATCAGGTGGGTCAGCAATAGGTTCACTAGAAGTTTGCACAGTTCTATCATTTCTTCTTCTTCTTTTTAGAAGAACTAGGAATATCAATATTATTTCTTTGAGAATCTTGCTCGATTCTCTTAGGGTGGCCTTCAGGATACAAAGGTTCCTGAGTCATTCTACCAGTTATAGTAGCCACTCTAACAGCATAATCATTTTTCTTACTATTCATTTCATCAAGCACTTCTTTTTGAGCCTTAAGTACTTGTTCTACTTGAGTGGTAACCATAGAAGCATGTTTGCTAACAAGTTTAAATTCACCTTTAATATTAGCCATATAATCACCCAAGCGTCTAATCATATAAGCATTTTCTTTTAATTGTCTACCAAAATAAGCATTGAAGTCGTCTTGCTTAAACATAAAGTTATCAAACTCATCCAAGAAATGACTAGCAATTTTAGTAGGAGGGACTTCAGCTTTATCATATCTATAGAGAGAATCTACCTTTACTACCTGTGTCGGGATATCGGGATCAGGAGGTTCTTCAGTAAATAAAGAATTAAGATCATATGTTTCTTCAACAGGTGGTGAATTAAGACCATGTATTTCTTCAATACGAGGTAAATTCTTAACGTCTTCAGCTTTAATACCTTTTTCTTTCATAGATTTCTTTGCCTCTTGCATATCTCCGGGACTGAGAAATAAAACACCTCTCTTATTCGGAGTTCGTTTAAGAATAGGCTCAGTAATTGGAGCAGGAGTTGGCTCAGGAGCTGGCTCAGGAGGTGCCCAATTATTTTCATTTGTCAACATATTATTCAATAGAATTTCAGCTTCATCCGGTGTTCTTTCCCTGAAAAGAGAACCAACACAACTATCCAGGTAATCTCTGGAAGCATCGGTTAGTCCATTATAAAAGATATCAAGTATTTTAGGTTTCTTAAGAGGATGATCAGGCAAAGCATTAAGTAACTTGAGAAGCCTCCCCCAAGCTTGTGGGAGACTCTCTTCTTTAATTTGCACGAAGTTGTATATTTCCCTCAAAGCAGCTTGTTTCTTATGAGCAGGGAAATATTTAGCAGAGAAGTAATAAATCATATCCTGGGGACTACGCACACAACCAGGATCAAGAGAATTAAACCATATCTTAGTATCACCCTTTAATGAGAACAAAAATATTTTGAGTATATAAAAGTAACGCGATCTCTCATCATTAGTGAACAGGGCAGCTATATCATTTAACTTAGTAAGATGTGCCACAACAGTTTCAGATTCATAGCCATAAAACGGATCAGATTCAACAAAAGTAATTATATCAGGATCAACAGAGAATTCATAATCCTTATCAGGCACACAAATAGGTGAAGTAGCAAAAGCAGGGTCGGGTTTCATTTTATCTCTAAGTGATTCTTTGTTCCATTTAATTAATAACCTCTTAAGCTCATATCTATCTTTGCAAGCTAAAATAGCGGCAGAAGATTCCATACCAAAAAGATAACCCTCAGGAATAACAGGCATATTTTCATCATCACTTTCATCATCGTATTCAGATTCAATAATTTCTTTTTCTCTAGCCCTAGCAATTTGTTCATCAAGAAATTCACCAAGGGGCACAGTAGTATCAGGCATAGAAGCAGTTTCATCATAAGTATCATGCATAGCAGAGGTGGCATCATCAATAACATGCGACAAATCAGAACGAATAGCAGAAGTAGGTGTAGGTATCGCAAACTTACTCATAACAGAAGGTGAATCAAGTACAGAGCTAGATGGTAGTTCCTTACCTCCCCTCATAGTTGAGGGATAGATCTTGGTTTTTGGATCTCTCAAGTTCTTCATAGTGTCCAGCAGATATAAATCCCAAGTGACTCAAAGAATAGAGCTATGCTCCCCGGCAACGGCGGCAGAAATTAGTCTTGATAACCCACAAGTATAGGGGATCGCAACAGCTTTCGAGGGTAGAGTATTCAACCCAAATTTATTGATTCGACACAAGGGGAGCCAAAGAATATTCTCAAGTATTAGCAGCTGAGTTGTCAATTCAACCACACCTGGAAACTTAGTATCTGCAGCAAAGTGTTTAGTAGCAAAGTAATATGATAATGGTGGTAGCGGCAACAAAAGTAAAGACAACAAAAGTAATGTTTTTGTTATTTTGTAGTGATTGTAACAGTAGCAGCGGGAAAGTAAATAAGCGAGAACCAGTATATGGAAAACTCGTAGGCACCGGATCAGTGATGGATAATTATGCCGGATGCGGTTCATCATGTAACAGTCATAACCTAGGGTCACACAGAACTAGCTCCAATTCATCAATGTATTGTAGGCATGTATTCCGTATATAGTCATACATGCTTATGGAAAAGAACTTGCATGACATCTTTTGTCCTACCCTCCCGTGGCAGCGGGGTCCTATTGGAAACTAAGGGATATTAAGGCCTCCTTTTAATAGAGAACCGGAACAAAGCATTAGCACATAGTGAATACATGAACTCCTCAAACTATGGTCATCACCGGGAGTGGTCCCGATTATTGTCACTTCGGGGTTGCTGGATCATAACACATAGTACGTGACTATAGACTTGCAAGATATGATCAAGAACTCACATATATTCATGAAAACATAATAGGTTCAGATCTGAAATCATGGCACTCAGGCCCTAGTGACAAGCATTAAGCATAGCAAAGTCATAGCAACATCAATCTCAGAACGTAATGGATACTAGGGATCAAACCCTAACAAAACTAACTCGATTACATGATAAATCTCATCCAACCCATCACCGTCCAGCAAGCCTACGATGGAATTACCCACGCACGGCGGTGAGCATCATGAAATTGGTGATGGAGGATGGTTGATGATGACGACGGCGACGAATCCCCCTCTCCGGAGCCCCAAACGGACTCCAGATTAGCCCTCCCGAGAGGTTTTAGGGCTTGGCGGTGGCTCCGTATCGTAAAACACGATTATTTCTTCTCTCTAATTTTTTTCTCTCTGAAAGCAAATATATAGAGTTGGAGTTGGCTTCGGAGGGCATCTAGGGGGCCCACGAGGTAGGGGGCGCGCCCTAGGGGGGCGCCCCCACCCTCGTGAGAAGGGTGTGGGCCCCCTGGTCTTCATCTTTGGCGAGGATTTTTTGTTATTTTTCCTAAGATGTTCCGTGGAGTTTCAGGTCATTCCGAGAATATTTGTTTTCTGGACATAAAACAACACCATGGCAATTCTGCTGAAAACAGCGTCAGTCCGGGTTAGTTCCATTCAAATCATACAAGTTAGAGTCCAAAACAAGGGCAAAAGTGTTTGGAAAAGTAGATACGACGGAGACGTATCAGGGGGCTGCGCCGACCAAGAAGAAACAGCTATTCACTCAAGGTCAAGCCAAGACGAAGCAGATACCGGTCGACGCGGACGGGGCCTCTGGCGCCGCCTTTACTATAGGCACCGACCTCGCCCCGAATCAAGAAACGAAGTTGGTGGACTTCCTGCGGGCGAACAAGGAAGTGTTCGCCTGGGAACCCAAGCAGCTGGTTGGGGTCCCGAGAAGAGTGATCGAGCATCATCTGAGGGTATGCCCCAACATGTGCCCCGTGAAGGAGAAAGCGAGGCGACAGTCCATAGAGAAGCAATCCATCATCGTCCAGGAAACCCGCAAGCTGGAGGCAGCGAGTGTCATTCGCAAGGTCCGGTACCCAGAGTGGCTGGCGAACCCGATCATCGTGCCGAAGAAAGGAGGGAAGGAGCGCGTGTGTGTCAACTTCACCAACCTCAACAAGGCTTGCCCTCAAGACCCATTCCTGCTGCCGCGCATCGACCAGATTGTCGACTCCACCGCCGAGTGTGATCTGCTATGTTTTCTGGATGCATTCTCAGGCTACCACCAGATCAAGATGGCGGTGGAAGATGTGGAGAAAACAGCTTTCTTGACCCCGTGCGAGGTATACTGATATACTTGTATGCCATTTGGACTGCGCAACGCAGGAGTGACGTTCCAGCAACTGATGCACATCGCCTTGGGGCAGCAGCTCGGGAGAAACGTCGGGGCCTACGTCGACGACATTGTGGTGAAGTCTTGGGAGGCAAGAACTCTGATTCAGGACCTAGAAGAAACCCTCGCAGGCCTACGCCAGGTGGACCTGCGGCTCAACCCGGAGAAGTGCGTGTTTGTGTCCCTTCGGGCAAGTTGATGGGTTTCCTCGTGTCCCACAGGGGGATCGAGGCCAACCCGAAGAAGGTCAAGACAATCAAAGACATGAGCCCACCGCAAAACCTCAAGGAGATGGATAAGCTCGTAGGCGGCATGACTTCATTGCGGCGCTTCATCTCCAAGTTAGGGGAGCACGCCTTGCCGTTTTTCAAGCTGATGAAGAAGAAGGGTCCGTTTGAGTGGACCCCCGAGGCCGACCTAGCATTTCGAGACCTCAAGAGATACTTGACCAGCCCGCCGGTGATGGTGGAGCCTCGTCCTCGCGAGCCCTTGGTACTCGCGGAGCTGGTGGCCCTCAAGGAGGGGCCCGAGGTCAAGGACCCGCCAAGTGGAGTCGCCAAGCCGGATGAGGCAGCTCAGCACCGAGGCGATGCTCCTGAGTCAGCGGTTGTCTCAGCCAGTCATCAAGCCCAGGAGCTGGAGGCCCACAGGAAGCACCTCAGTCCCCGGGAGCCAAAAACTCCGTCAGCTCTCCCACCCTTGTCGAGCACCCAGTGTACTTCATCAGCACGGTCCTGCGAGATGCGAGGGCGTGATACCCCATGCCTCAGAAGCTCTTGCTTGCGCTCCTAGTGGCCTCGTGCAAGCTGCGCCACTACTTTCAAGGTCACCCCATCAAGGTCATGTCAGCTTACCCATTGGAGAGAATGCTTAGAAGCCCCAATGCTGCGGGAAGGGTCGCCGAATGGAATATCGAACTGCAAGCGTTTGACATGGAGTTCAGCACAACCAGAGTCATCAATGGGGCTGCACTCGCCGACTTTGTAGCAGAATGGACTGACACCCCGGAGCTCGAAGCAGGAGAGAACCGATCCTTCTCACCAGGAAGTGAAGCGCCAGATGGTTGGGTCATGTACTTCGATGGCGCATTTGCACGTCAGGGCGCGGGGGCTGGAGCCGTGCTCATATCGCCTGCTTAGGACAAGCTCTACTACACCATGCAGCTCTGCTTCCAGCGGGGCGAGAAGGTCTCCAATAACATAACAGAGTACGAGGGTCTCATCGTCGCCCTCAAAGCGGCGGTGGCCCTGGGGGTGAAACGCCTCACCATCAAGGGAGACTCGCAGCTCCTCGTCAACTTCTCCAACAAGGTGTACGAGCCAAAGGATGGGCACATGGAGGCATACCTCGCGGAGGTACGCAAGATGGACAAGCAGTTCATGGGATTGGAGCTACAGCATATGCCCCGTGGCACCAACAAAGAGGCCGATGACATCGCCAAAAGAGCATCCAAGCGGCAGCCCCAAGAGCCTGACGTCTTCGAGGAGCAACTCTTCAAGCCTTCAGTAACACCTCCGCCTGTGGAGCCGACGCCACCTCAGGAGGAGCTCCCCCAACCACCAGCCTCGAGAGCCCCCGCCTGCGGCCCAACCTTAGGAGTGCGCCTCCTCTTAACACTCGAGTCTTAGGAGGGCTGCTGGATCGAAGAGTTTAGGACGTACCTGACACAAGGCACGCTGCCGGAGAAGGAGGAAGACGCAGAGCATGTGGCCCGGCTGGCTACGGCGTACTGCATCCAGGACGGTGAGCTATACAGGAAGGGGCCAAATGACGTTTCTCTATGATGCATTTCAAGGGAACAGGGGAAAGAGTTGCTAGCTGACATACATGGTGGAGACTGTGGGCACCACTCGTCGTTGTGCACCCTGGTCGGCAAGGCTTTCCGCAGCAGGTTCTACTGGCCCACGGCACTCAACGACGCGGCCGAGCTGGTGAAATCCTGGAAGGCCTGCCGATTCCACGCCAAGCAGATCCACCAGCCGGCTCAGGGCCTCCAGACTATCCCGCTCTCATGGCCGTTCGTGGTCTGGGGGCTGGATATCCTAGGCCCATTCCCTCAAGTGCCTGGAGGTTACCGCTACCTCTACGTCGCCATCGACAAATTCACCAAGTGGGCAGAAGTGGAAGCCGTCCGCACCATCCCAGCTGGGTCAGCAGTCAAGTTCATCAAGGGCCTCGTAAGCCGATTTGGGGTCCCCAACCGCATCATCACCGACAACGGCTCACGGTTCACTAGCAATCTCTTCAAAACATATTGTGCTAACCTTGGAACGCAGATCTGCTACGCCTCCGTGGCACACCCCAAGAGCAATAGCCAGGCCGAACGCGCCAACACGGAGGTCCTGCGGGGTCTCAAGACTAGGACCTTCAAGAAGAAGCTCGAGGCCTGCGGCAGGGGCTGCCACGACGAGCTCCAGTCCATTTTGTGGTCCATCCGCACCACCGCCAGCAAGCCGACAGGCGAGACCCCGCTCTTCCTTGTCTACGGAGCAGAAGCGGTTCTCCCACACGAGGTCAAGCATCGCTCCGCGCGGGTCCTGGAGTTAGATGAAACTCAGCAGGATGCCATGCGGGGGATGGATCTCGTGCTGGGGGAGGAACGCCGCCGTGAAGCCTCGATCCGAGCTACGAGGTACTAGCAGGCGCTGCGGTGGTACCACTGCCGCAGCATCTGCTCCAGGACGCTCGAGGTGGGTGATCTTGTCCTGAGGCGGGTGCTCTCCAGGGAAGGGTTGCACAAGCTCTCGCCCATGTGGGAGGGCCCGTTTCGGGTCGCCCACGTCTCCAGGCCTGGCATCGCACACCTGGAGACGCAAGACGGGATCCCCATCCAGAACGCCTGGAACATCCAGCACCTCTGGAGGTTCTACCCATGAAGCAAGGCCCGGTGCTTGTGAAGCAAGGCCCAGTGCCTGTGAAGAATCTCCGCTCATGACACTCTCACGTAATAATGAGTGGGGCTGTACATGCCCCGGAGTCTCAGGAGTGCCGCCCTCGGGCCTCGGGGGCTCCCTCCCACACCTAGTGGCAGCACTTAACTCCGCGCTGGTGAGAAGACAAGAAGACTAGACTAGGTGCCGGACGCGGCTTTTCATTTTCTTTCCGTAGTTGGTTTGCCCCCTCTTTTAAGTAAGAATTTTCTTTCTAGTGTTCCTTGCTGGCCTGGTTCCGTTGTCCTTGTTGCCTCCTTTTCTGCCCTCGGTTCCTCGTTTTGACATGTTCTCTCCCTCGCGTGCCTCGCGAGGGGGCTGGACAAGCGCCCTCATGAGTGTTTTCGTTTTCTCTTGTCTTTCGCAAGGCACCCTCGCTCGAGCTCGCAAGCTAGCGCACCCCTCTCAATCCATGCCCCCGGGTATCGCGATGCAAAGCACTGGGTTACGGCCGGCATCGCTTACGACCAGGATCCGGAACAATGAGGATTCCCTAACGAATTTTTGCAGTTCTCAGGCGCCTTCCGAGCATAGGAGGCCTTGTTAGGCATTGGGGAATGCGCGTCTCGCGAGGCGGAACCTACTTCAAGTGCATCAAGCTAAGTTATTCCTACGCGCATACATGAAACATGACATTGCAACACAACACAGGAACAATAAACATAGCACAGCCACTTAGAAATCATAATTGTTGCATGCCCCGGCGGGGCCCCATACTTGTCTCTCTCCTAATACAGGAAGGAAAGGAAGAATGAAACAAAAGCGGAACGTGCTCTCGCGGCAGGTCGCGAGGACGGGCCCGAGGCGCTCTCCTGAGCTTAGCCAGACCCCTCCTCGCGCTTCACCGGAGCGCGGCGACGAGACGACCCGCTACCACCTTCGAAGCGGGCTTGGTGGCGTGGCGGCTGGTCATAGCCGCCGTTGCTGGAGCTGTTGCCGGAAGAAGAGTCACCATAGCTGGACAAGACATGGTCGGCGCCGAAGGCGGGTGAGGTAGTCCTGGATTAGGGGGTGTTCGGGTAGCCTGACTATAGCTTCGGCCGGACTCCTAGACTATGAAGATACAAGATTGAAGACTCCGTCCCGCGTCCGGATGGGACTTTCCTTGGCGTGGAAGGCAAGCTTGGCGATGCGGATATTCAAGATCTCCTACCATTGTAACCGACTCTATGTAACCCTAACCCTATCCGGTGTCTATATAAACCGGAGGGTTCTAGTCCGTAGGACAACATCATCAACTCCATATACAACAATCATACCGTGGGCTAGCTTCTAGGGTTTAGCCTCCTTGATCTCGTGGTAGATCTACTCTTGTACTACCCATATCATCAATATTAATCAAGCAGGACGTAGGGTTTTACCTCCATCGAGAGGGCCCGAACCTAGGTAAAACATCGTGTTCCCTACCTCCTGTTACCATCCGGCCCAGACGCACAGTTCGGGACCCCCTACCCGAGATCCGCCGGTTTTGACACCGACATTGGTGCTTTCATTGAGAGTTCCTCTGTGTCGTCGCCTTTAGGCCCGATGGCTCCTTTGATCATCAACAACGATGCGGTCCAGGGTGAGACTTTTCTCCCCGGACAGATCTTCGTCTTCGGCGGCTTCGCTCTGCGGGCCAATTCTCTTGGCCACTTGGAGCAGATCGAAAGCTACGCCCCTGGCCATCAAGTCAGGTTTGGAAGCTTAAACTACACGGCTGACATCCGCAGAGACTTGATCTTCAACGGGTTTGAGCCACGGCCAAGTGCGCCACACTATCTCGAGGGGCATGATCTAGCTCTGCCTCCGGACAGTGTCCTGGAGGCCGCACACGCATCGGTTCCAACCTCTAACTCGGAGCCTATTGTGCCAATCGAGGACGAGCAGTTGGACGCCACCACGGGGGCTGCGATCTCAAAGGCGATCGAGCCGAACGCTAGCCCCGCACTCTGCATGATCCGTGACTCCCAGGATCCAGACTCCTCCCCGGACTCCGTACCCCCCGCGCCCCTGCCAATCGAATCCGATTGGGCGCCGATAATGGGGTTCACCGCCGCAGACATCTTTCAGCACTCGCCTTTTGGTGTCATTCTGAATTCTCTTCAGTCTCTCTCTTTATTAGGAGAGCCCTGGCCGGATTACGGTCAGCGAGGATGGGATACGGACAACGAAGAAATTCAAAGCCCACCCACCACCCACTTTGTAGCCACTGTCGACGATTTAACCGACATGCTTGACTTCGGCTCCGAAGACATCGACGGTATGGATGACGGTGTAGGAGACGAACAAGAACCAACACCTGTAGGGCGCTGGAAGGCCACCTCGTCATATGACATATATATGGTTGATACTCCAAAAGATGGAGATGGCGATGGAACAGTGGGGGATGACACCCCCAAGAAACAGCCAAAGCGCCAGCGTCAGCGGCGCCACTCTAAATCCCGCCAAAGCAAAAACGGTGATTCCGGCACGGGAGATAATACTACCCGGATAGCGCCGAAGAACACCCACCTCAGCAAGATTCGGCACAGGAAGATGGAGAAGCCAGCCCTCATGAGAGAGCGGCAGACCAAGAGGTTGAGGATGATAACTATATGCCTCCCTCCGAAGACGAGGCAAGCCTCGATGACGACGAATTCGTCATACCATCAGACCTAGCCGAGCAAGAGCGTTTCAAATGCAGGATTTTAGCCATGGCAAGCAGCCTCAAGAAAAAGCAGCAACAGCTTAGAGCTGCCCAAGATTTGCTAGCTGACAGATGGACTGAAGTCCTTGCGGGCGAAGAGTATGAACTCGAACGCCCCTCCAAGAGTTACCCAAAGCGCAGGCCGCTACCCCGATCAGAGGAGGAAGCACCTACATCACCAGCGCACGACATGGCAGACCGGCCACCTCGCAGCCACGACAGAGAGGCCTCTCGGCCCTCCACCCAAGCCATGCCCCGATGCCTCTCAACTAAGGCACGGGAAAATGCGCCAGACCTGCGAGACGTACTGGAGGATAAGGCAAGACAAACAAGATCGATCTATGGATCACGTAGGCGCCCTACGACACGTGACGATGATCTTCACTCCGGATACAATAAACCCGG
The DNA here is from genome assembly GCF_018294505.1 of Triticum aestivum. Classification (NCBI taxonomy): domain Eukaryota; kingdom Viridiplantae; phylum Streptophyta; class Magnoliopsida; order Poales; family Poaceae; genus Triticum; species Triticum aestivum. The sequence continues at coordinate 525,505,595 of NC_057806.1, read as the reverse complement.
CCGGGCCGAACACAACAGACATAGCTCTTCCGAGCTGCGTCGTGATATAGCCCAGTACAGAGGCGCCGCACACCCGCTATGCTTCACGAATGAAGTAATGGAGCATAAAATCCCAGAGGGTTTCAAACCCGTAAACATTGGATCATATGATGGCACAACAGACCCGGCGGTATGGATCAAGGATTATCTCCTTCACATCCACATGGCACGCGGCGATGATCTATACGCCATCAAATACCTCCCGCTCAAACTTAAAGGACCAGCCTGGCATTGGCTTAACAGCTTACCAGCAGACTCAATCGGTTCTTGGGAGGACCTGGAAGCCGCATTCCTCGACAACTTCCAGGGCACTTACGTGCGACCACCGGATGCCGACGACTTAAGCCACATAATTCAGCAGCCAGAGGAATCAGCCAGACAATTCTGGACACGGTTCCTAACAAAGAAAAACCAGATAGTCGACTGTCCGGATGCAGAGGCCCTAGCAGCCTTCAAGCATAACATCCGCGACGAGTGGCTTGCCCGGCACCTGGGACAGGAAAAGCCGAAATCTATGGCAGCCCTCACGACACTCATGACCCGCTTTTGCGCGGGAGAAGACAGCTGGCTAGCTCGCAGTAACAACTTATCAAAGAACCCTGGTAACTCGGATACCAAGGACAAAAGTGGCAGGACACGTCGACATAAGCAAAAATGCCGCGTTAGCAGCGATAGCAATGAAGACACGGCAGTCAATGTCGGATTCAAAGGCTATAAATCCGGTCAGCGGAAAAAGCCATTCAAAAAGAATACTCAAGGCCCGTCCAGTTTGGACCGAATACTCGACCGCTTGTGCCAGATACATGGCACCCCCAAAAGGCCAGCTAATCACACTAACACGGATTGTTGGGTGTTCAAGCAGGCAGGCAAGTTAGGAGCCGAAAACAAAGACAAGGGGCTGCATAGCGACGACGAGGAGGAGCCCAAGCCGCCGAACAACAATGGACAGAAGGGTTTTCCCCCACAAGTGCGGACGGCGAACATGATATACGCAACCCACATTCCCAAGAGGGAGCGGAAGCGTGCGCTACGGGACGTATACGCGATGGAGCCAGTCGCCCCAAAGTTCAACCCATGGTCCTCCTGCCCGATCACTTTTGATCGAAGGAAACATCCCACTAGCATCCGTCATGGCGGCTTCGCCGCATTGGTTCTTGACCCAATCATCGACGGATTTCATCTCACAAGAGTCCTCATGGACGGCGGCAGTAGCCTGAACCTGTTTTATCAGGATACAGTGCGGAAAATGGGCATAGATCCCTCAAGGATTAAGCCCACAAAAACGACCTTTAAAGGCGTTATACCAGGTGTAGAAGCCAACTGTACAGGCTCAGTAACACTTGACGTGGTCTTCGGATCCCCGGACAAATTCCGAAGCGAAGAGTTAATCTTCGATATAGTCCCGTTTCGCAGTGGCTATCACGCCCTGCTCGAACGAACCACATTCACAAAGTTCAATGCGGTGCCGCACTACGCATATCTCAAGCTCAAGATGCCAGGCCCTCGAGGAGTGATCACGGTCAACGGAAACACCGAACGCTCCCTCTGTACGGAGGAGCACACGGCGGCTCTCGCAGCGGAAGTACAAAGTAGCCTTTTTAGGCAATTCTCCAGTCCGGCCGTTAAAAAGCCAGACACTGCCAAGCGCGCCCGGAGTAACCCACAGCAGGACCGCCTGGCACATTATGAGCAAGCGTAGCAATGCGGCCCCAACCCCAGCTCTCACGACATAGCAAAACCAGTACCTCGCGTACATAATAACGCGCTTGAAATACCATGGGCACAGGGGAAGGGGCACAGTAACGGCACGCCCAAAATACGGCTTAAAACGTACTAGGGGCTGCCGGATTCTTTTTTAATTTTTTCTTACTTTCAGGACTCCATACTTCGGACGACCTGTTCGGCAATTCGACTGCCGCACAAACGATGCAAGATCCAGGGAGGCAGACAAGCCATGCCGCATTATGGAACTCCCAGGTGGTGTCTGTTACGAGCGGTATACCTGTTTTAAATATAATTCCGCGGCCTGCCCCTGGTCAGGACATACTAAATAGTCCAATATCTTTTGCTTACCGCACTATTTGTATCGTTCGGCTTTGATAAATAGCCTCTTTATAAACAATGCATAGCTTTCTGTCTATTCTTTGCATTATCTTCTTTTCATATATATGTTTATGACATGTTGCACCCGTACACTATGGTACGGCAAAATACGCCAGGGGCTTTAGTACCCATAAATATGGCGTGAGAAGTCCGTACACTTTCACAAGTGCGGCACCCCGAACTTATAGCACTATATGCATCGGCTCCGAATCATGATTTGGGTCAATAGTTGGGTTTGCCCGGCTCCTATGTTTTGGTGCCTTACGTTCCGCTATATCGGCTAAGGTAGCACTAGGAGAACCACTGCGATTGTGCCCCGGTTGAGCTGGGTTAAGCACCTCAGTGGAGAAAGCTAAAACTGACTGTCATGATGAGGCGTGAGACCGGTCGCTGTTCGAGAGGTTTTTCGAGTCCCTAAAGACTTATGCCGCTTCGAGCGAGGAGCCGGCTTTGTCCGGCCAAGGCGTGGATAGCGCCCCGAACTCGGTCTTCCGAACTAGGGGCTTCGCCGAAATTTAAAATTATAGAGTTCTATGGCTAAGTGAGAGTGTTCAAGCATTATAGTCCGATTGCCTGGTTCGTTGTGCTGAGCGCCTCCCTCGAAGGACCCAACTATGGGAAAAAGAGCGCTCGGGTTTATGCCGAACACCCCGGCACTAGTGGCATGGGGGCAGAAGCCGACGACTGGCCATCTCTCAATTTTTGATAAACGGCCGCACAGAAAGTAATATTTTAAATTCAACAAGCATTGCTTAGCGCATATGAACAAGTTTTCAGCGCATAGGATAAACACGAGCGAGTTCATTCAAAAATTACATCCTTGGTACATTCATCCGCCACAAGGCGGGCACCCGCAAGAACATCCTTATAGTAGTTCTCGGGCTTGCGATGCTCCTTCCCCGGCGGCGGCCCGTCCCTCACAAGCTTCTCACCGTCCAGCTTACCCCAGTGCACCTTTGCACGGGCAAGGACCCTATGGGCACCTTCGATGCAGACGGAGCGCTTGATGACCTCAAGCCTTGGACAGGCCTCCACCAGTCGCCGCACCAGCCTGAAGTAGCTCCCAGGCAGGGCCTCTTCGGGCCACAGCCGAACTATGAAGCCCTTCATGGCTTGTTCGGCCGCCTTGTGGAGCTCGACCAGCTGTTTCAGCTGGTCGCTCAAGGGCACAGGGTGTCCGGCCTCAGCATATTGAGACCAGAACACCTTCTCTGTCGAGTTGCCCTCTTCGGCTCGGTAGAATGCGGCGGCGGCGGATACGCTGCGGGGAAGATCTGCGAATGCCCCTGGAGAGCTCCGGATTCGGGTAAGTAACAAGTACTTTACTTTTATACTTCTACTTTGCATAAAGAATGCCTTACCCGCCGCTATATTTTTCATCTCCTCCAACTCTTGGAGGGCCTTTTGGGCTTTGGCCTTGGCAGACTTGGCAGTCTCAAGGGCCGCCGCGAGCTCGGACGCTTGCGTCTTGGACTCAAGCTCCAAACTCTCATGTTTTTTCATGAGAGCCTGAAGCTCCTGCTGCACCTCACCGACATGGGCCTCAAGTTTCTCTCGCTCGGTGCACTCTGCAGCCGTTTTCTTTTCGGCCTCGGACAGTGCCTGCTTGAGGGTCGCCACCTCAGTCGTGGCCCCTACAATAAGCAGTACAATCCTGTTATTTTTTGCAATCACGTCTTTTTATAGGCACTTTTTCTATAAGGTATTTCTTACCTTCTTTCTCCTCGAGCTGCCGTTTGGCAAGGCCGAGCTCTTGCTTGGTCCGCTCGAGGCCCTGTTTCGCGGCACCCACCTCCGCAGTCAGTGCGGCGGTGGCTAGCAGGGAAGCCTGCATACGCATATTGACTCTTTGTTGTTAGACTCCTGTGAAATTTAATAGATCCTCTATTCGGCTTTTCTTTCCGAACGCCAAACAGAGCATCAGGGGCTACTGTCTATGCGGTTATATTTTTACATATTTTTACTTACCTCGAAGCCTGTTAGAAGGCTAGCGCAAGCTTCAGTCAGTCCGCCGAGCGGACTGAACCTTCTGGATCACCGTACTCATAATAGTACGGTGCTCCTCGTCGATGGAGGCGCCGTCAAGCACCTCCAGTAGATTGTCCGGCACCTCCGGTTGGACGGAGACTGCCGGCTCAGAAGGCTTACTCCTCTTGTAAGGAGTTCGCTTACCGCGGTCCGGAACTGTTGTAGATTCCGGTGTGGTGTCCGGCTCAAAGCCGGACTTGGAGCCCTGGGGGGTCTTGTCCCCTTTACTCCTGGGGTCCGGGAGGTCGCCTTGCGGCTTCTCCAGGACCACCTCCTCCTGCCCCGGAGCTCATCGCGACACCACTTCGGCGTCATCCGCGGTGCGGGGGGAGACAGCGGGCGAAACTGAGTTCACGTCTGATGAATTCAGGGAGCCGCTCAACGACTCGTCGAGTCCGGCCCGGGGCAGGCTGCATAATTATATTCGACATTAGGGAAAGCTGTGCAACAAAGGAACGTCATGAGTTACTCTGATATCCGAACTTATGATTTCGCCGGACGCTTGGCCCTGTCTGGCAACTCCTCTTCGTCCTCTTCGGCATCGGGGGAGTAGTCCGGCGGAGGGGTCTTCCTCTTCCTGGACCCTCCGGCCTCCCCCGTTGGGGCGGCCTTCCTTCTCTTCCCTTCCCCCGCTGGAGGGGGAGAGGTTTCTTCTTCCTCCTCCTCGTTTTCATGGGAGGAGGGCGTCTCGGACTCGTCAGATGACGAGTCCGACACCACCACGTTGCGGGCACTCTTTCGAGTCCCCGTGGTCTTCTTCTTCTTGGCCTTCTTCTTCGGCACCACATAAGGCGCCGGAACCAGCAGCTTCACTAGTAGAGCTGGGGCTGGGTCTTCGGGCAGCGGAGCCGGACAGTTAATCGGTCCGGATATTGCCCGCCAAGCCTGTCAAAGGTAAGGGAGTTTAGATCCCGCATAGAGTCAAACTATGAAAAAAGCTTAAACATCATGTAAAAGGTGTAGATGGCTTACCTCGTTAGCGTGACGCTGCGAGCTGTATCCGCGGTCCTCGGAAGCGGATGCGGGAGCCTCGGCGCCCTTGAATAGCATCTTCCAGGCGTCTTCGTACGTCGTGTCAAAGAGACTGCTGAGGGTTTGATGTTGCGCCGGGTCGAACTCCCCCAGATTAAAATCCCGTTGTTGGCACGGGAGGATCTGGCGGACGAGCATAACCTGGATTACATTAACAAGCCGGACTGGCTTGTTCACCAGGGACTGGATGCATGTTTGCAATCCGGTCACCTCTTTTTCGTCACCCCACGATAGGCCCGTCTCTTTCCAGGACACAAGCCGCGTGGGGGGTCCGGATCGGAACTCGGGGCTGCGGTCCATTTCAGATCGCGCGGCTCGGTGATATAAAACCACCCGGATTGCCATCCCTTTAGGGTCTCCACAAAAGAGCCCTCGAACCATAGGACGTTGGCCATCTTGCCTGCCATGGCGCCTCTGCACTCCGCCTGGTTGCCGTGCACCACCTTAGGCTTGACGTTAAAGGTCTTGAGCCAGAGGCCGAAATGAGGGCGGACGCGAAGAAAAGCCTCGCACACGACGATAAATGCCGAGATGTTGAGGATGAAGTTCGGGGCCAGATCGTGGAAATCCAGGCCGTAGTAGAACATGAGCCCCCGGACAAATGGGTGAAGTGGAAAACCCAGTCCGCGGAGGAAATGGGGAAGAAATACTACCCTCTCGTGGGGCCTTGGGGTGGGGAGAAGCTGCCCCTTTTCGGGAAGCCGGTGCGTGATGTCCTTGGACAGGTATCCGGCCTTCCTTAGCTTCTTGACTTGGCACTCCATGACGGAGGAGACCATCCACTTGCCTCCCGCTCCGGACATTGCTGGAGAAGGTTGAGGTGGGAAGTGCGGGCTTGGGCGCTGGAGCTCGAGTGCGCAGGAGATGGATATGCAAAGGAGGAAGAAGGCGTAGGTAAAAAGGTGGATCCTTATCCCCTTATATGGGCGGATGCGGTTGTGCGTCCCCACCTGCCTAGTAAAACTCGCTTGCCTCCCAAGCGCCGTGATAAGTGGCATGATTGGGTTACCCACGTCCGTATTGATGAGAATCCCGTAAAAGGGGGGTACACGATCTCTGCTTTGACAAGACGTGCCAAGGAAACCGCCTCGCAAAACACGCTGAGGTGGAAAAGTGAAAACGATTCGAGCAAAGGACTTGGCCGTAGTGTGATGACGCACTGCGGAATACGTCAGCAGATTTGATTTGTGTTAATATTATTCTCTCTATGGCAATATGTGGAAACTTATTTTGCAGAGCCGGACACTACTCTTGGTGTTTACAATCTTCTATGAAGGACTTGGAGGAGGAACCTGCCTTGCAATGTCGAAGACAATTTGCGTGCCGGACTCGTCGTCATTGAAGCCTGGTTCAGGGGCTACTGAGGGAGTCCTGGATTAGGGGGTGTTCGGGTAGCCGGACTATACCTTCGGCCGGACTCCTGGACTATGAAGATACAAGATTGAAGACTTCATCCCGCGTTCGGATGGGACTTTCCTTGGCGTGGAAGGCAAGCTTGGCGATGCGGATATTCAAGATCTCCTACCATTGTAACCGACTCTATGTAACCCTAACCCTATCCGGTGTTTATATAAACCGGAGGGTTCAAGTCCATAGGACAACATCATCAACTCCATATACAACAATCATACCGTAGGCTAGCTTCTAGGGTTTAGCCTCCTTGATCTCGTGGTAGATCTACTCTTGTACTACCCATATCATCAATATTAATCAAGCAGGACGTAGGGTTTTACCTCCATCGAGAGGTCCCGAACCTGGGTAAAACATTGTGTTCCCTGCCTCCTGTTACCATCCGGCCTAGACACATAGTTCGGGACCCCCTACCCGAGATCCGCCGGTTTTGACACCGACAGCGGGCCTGGCGTCACTCCTGTCGCGGCCATCGCCAAGGCCGAGCACCTCGTCGCTGTCGTTGTCCTCAGGGCAGCACCCGATGCGGCGACCATCTTCCCCAAATACCCTCACGAAGAGGGTCGCATCGCTGTCGTACTTGAACTGGAGGGCACACCGCCTGCCCAGTCCGTGCGCGCGGGCGAACATTTGCCAACCGCGAGCCAGGACTGCGTTGCCTACGGCGGAGACCTCGACCGCGACCCAAGAAGCCTTGCTGCAGCAGCCGACCACCTGCAGCCAAAGACCGCTTGTATGAGTGGCTGACAGCTCGCCGACAAAGAAGCACGGGAGCTGAAGCCAAGTGCCGGTCGGGTTCTCCGACCACAGGATGAACTCCGGTGGCACTTCCGCCGAGTGGAAGCGCGGCCTGGGCAGCCGCGCGAACATGGCGCGCCTTCCTTCATCGATAGGGCTACCGCGACTTGGGTGGCCACCACCGCGTGAAGAGGCGCCACCACGGTCGCGAGGGGCCGCAGCGGGGGTCGCAGGGTGTTTGCGGGGATGGCCGCGTCCCCTCTTGGGCGGTGGAGATCCGGGCCCCTCCTGGCGAGCCTTCCCCTTCTTCGCCGCCGGGAGCCTCTTTGTAGACGTCATGGGTGTCGCTGCTGGCAGTGAAGCGAGGAAGAAGAAGGAGTGGGAGAAGCAAAGGAAGAGATGGGCGACAGGGGCCTCCACCCCCCACTTCCCATTTATAGCCAAGGGGAGGCCAACCGCCGGCCTCCACGATCTGAGGTAATAATGATCTCTTTCTGCATGCACCTAGGACTTGTCGAGACGGGCAGTTGCCAAGGCAGCGTGGGGAAGCGGAGACGCCCATGTCCAATCAGTCGCCATGCGCCAACCGTGGCCGCAGGCTAATGGGGCCCGCGACACTCCATGCTTGCCCTTTGGCTTCGCCTCGAAGCCAAGCCTGAGCGCGCCTTGGGCCCGGGGGCTATTGTCAGCGTTCTGGGAATGGGGGTCTCCAGACTTGCCTTCTTGCGGCCCATAGCGTGGCTCCACCAGCGGCCCTGTACGGCCCATCTTCACCAGCAAACACTCAAGACCCTCGCGAGGAGCCGAGCCTCGCGAGACGGACGATGCTAGACCTCTTCCAGGGCGGCCTCACTAAGCTGGCTCATGGGGGGCGGAGATATCGAGGCAAGGGATACCTCGCGAGGTTTCTATGATGCAAGCCATGACGACTGGAGCCAGGCGGGCACCAGCACACGCAGTGTTCTCGTTTCCTCTTTGGTGCCAAAGGGGCAAGTGCAGACGAGGAGTCCAGAGGCATCAGGCAAAGGTTTCCATATCGGAGCAATGATACGTCTCCGTCGTATCTATAATTTTTGATTGTTCCCTGCCAATATTCTACAACTTTTATATACTTTTGGCAACTTTTTATACTATTTTTGGGACTAACATATTGATCTAGTGCCCAGTGCCAGTTCCTGTTTGTTGCATGTTTTTTGTTTCGCAGAATATCCATATCAAATGGAGTCCAAACGGAATAAAAACTGACTGGGATTTTTTGGAACATATATAATTTTTGGGAAGAAAAATCCACGCGAGACGATGCTCAAGGGGCCCACGAGGCATGGGGGCGCGCCCCTGACCCTCGTGGCCACCCCGTAAGGCGGTTGATTCCCTTCTTTCACAGCAAGAAAGCTAATATCCGGATACAGATCGTGTTAAAATTTCAACCCAACTGGAGTTACGGATCTCCGGGAATATAAGAAACGGTGAAAGGGTAGAATCTAGGAACGCGGAAACAGAGAGAGACAGAGAGACAGATCCAATCTTGGAGGGGCTCTCGCCCCTCCCACGCCATGGAGGCCATGGAACAGAGGGGAAACCCTTCTCCCATCTAGGGAGGAGGTAAAGGAAGAAGAAGAAGGAGGGGGGCTCTCTCCCCCTCACTTCCGGTGGCACCGGAGTGCCACCGGGGGTTATCATCATCACCGCAATCTTCACCAACAACTTCACCGCCATCATCACCAACTCTTCCCCCCTCTATGCAGCAGTGTAACCTCTCTCTTACCCGCTGTAATCTCTACTTAAACATGGTGCTCAACGCTATATATTATTTCCCAATGATGTATGGCTATCCTATGATGTTTGAGTAGATCCGTTTTGTCCTATGGGCTATTTGATAATCAAGATTGGTTTGAGTTGCATGTTTTATTATTAGTGCTGTCCTATGGTGCTCTCCGTGTGGCGCAAGAGTGAGGGATCCCCGCTGTAGGGTGTTGCAATACGTTCATGATTCGCTTACAGTGGGTTGCGTGAGCTAGTGACTGAAACACAAACCCGAGTAAGGGGGTTGTTGCATATGGGATAAAGACGACTTGATGCTTTAATGCTATGGTTGGGTTTTACCTTAGTGATGTTTAGTAGTTGCGGATGCTTGCTAGAGTTCCAATCATAAGTGCATATGATCCAAGTAGAGAAAATATGTTAGCTTATGCCTCTCCCTCATATAAAATTGCAATAATGATTACCGGTCTAGTTATCATTTTCCTAGGGACAAATGACTTCCTCATAACAAAAAGCTCTCTACTAAAACTAATTTAGTTGTGTCTTTATCTAAACAGCCCCTACTTTTTATTTACTTGCTCTTTATTATCTTGCAAACCTATCCAAAAACACCTACAAAGCACTTCTAGTTTCATAGTTGTTCTAGGTAAAGCGAACGTCAAGCGTGCCTAGAGTTGTATCGGTGGTCGATAGAACTTGAGGGAATATTTCTTCTACCTTTAGCCCCTCGTTGGGTTCGACACTCTTACTTATCGAAAACTGTTGCGATCCCCTATACTTGTGGGTTATCAAGACCTTTTTCTGGCGCTGTTGCCGGGGAGCAATAGCGTGGGGTGAATATTCTCGTGTGTCCTTGTTTGCTTTATCACTAAGTAATTTTTATTTGCTGTTCTTTGTTGTTCTTTATATTTAGATATGGATATAGAACACGAAATACCAAAAAAATTAGGTGTACTTTCTGCTCATGGAGATGGGGAACCTCCTAAAACCCTCGATGTTGGTTATGTGAAAGATATTATGTACTACTTTAATAATCTTGAGAAAACCCCATTCAATTATGTAATGGGCGTAACGTTGGATCAACGTGAATACTTTAGGGATTACCGCTTGACACAAAAAGGGAAACTATTATGGGATCAAATCATATATTGAATTGGTATGCTAGGCAACTATGCTTGAGATATGATTATACTTGTTGCTCTAGGATGAAGGCTCCACACCTTCCCTTTTTATGTGAATTTAATGATAATAAAACCTTAGCTTCTTATGCTAATGGTATATATGATTACTATGATGTGGAACAAATAGAAGAATTTGTTGCTTTTATGGGTGCTTATGAAATTGAATCTATGTTTAAAGAGTTTGAAGATTTTGATGATTCGGTTTATAGACCTGAAAATTTAGCTATCCTTAAATATTGCTATGAGAATTATGAATACAATTCTGATATTAATGCACTTATTGAGAAAGTCTCCGCTGTCCAAGAAGAGACTAATATTTTGCAGGAATCTATGGAAGAAGAAGTTGATGAGACTGTGAGCTCATTGGATTAAAAAGATGAGGAGGAGAGCGAAGAACAAAAGGAGGAAGAGCGGATTGATCACCTTCTAATGATAGTAACTCTTCAACTCATACATTGTTTAATTTCCCTTCATGATTACCGAAGGATGATGAATGCTATGATAATTGCTATGATCCCGTTGATTCTTTTGAAATATCCCTTTTTGATGATGCTTGCTATGCTTGTGGCCAACATGCCAATATGAATTATGCTTATGGAGATGAACTTGCTATAGCTCCTTATGTTATGAATGAAATTGTTTCTATTGCACCCACACATGATAGTCCTATTATCTTTTTGAATTCTCCCGACTACACTATATCAGAGAAGTTTGCCCTTATTAAGGATTATATTGATGGATTGCCTTTTACCGTTGCACATGATGATTTTGATGAATATAATATGCATGTGCTTGCTGCTCCTACTTGCAATTATTATGAGAGAGGAACTATATCTCCACCTCTCTATGTTTCCAATACGATAAAATTGCAAGAAACTAGTTATACTATATATGCATTGGCCTTTACTTTGTGTGCATGAATTGTTCTTTTATGACATGCCGATGCATAGGAAGAGAGTTAGACTTCGTTGTTGCATGATATATGTTACTTTGTGCTCACTACTAAATTACAAATCATTGTTAATTAAAATTAGCTTTGATATACCTTGGGATCCGGGTGGATTCACTACTTGAGCACCATATGCCTAGCTTAATGGCTTTAAAGAAAGCGCTGCCAGGGAGACAACCCGGAAGTTTTAGAGAGTCATTTATTTCTGTTGAGTGCTTTCATATAGTTTAACAACAACAAAAATAAAGAGGGGAACCCAAAACTTTTTCAAAAAGGAAAGTGAAAGTGAGAAAGACAAGCATTGTTGAAGTGGGGGAGCTCCTTGAACTTTGTTCATGCTCATGGCAACTTTGTGAATCTTGATTGCAGAAACTTTTCAACGAAAATAATTATCCCCTTGTACAATTCCATTGTATTATAAAAATAATGTACCAAGGTTTGCCTTTAGGATGTTTACATTTGCTTGATTGTTTGTACGGTGCAGGACAGAAACTTTGGCTGTAGTGCGCGATTTTAAATTTTTATTTGAAACGTCAAACGGTTCTGATTCTTTTTGCACTATCCTCCTATACAAATTGTTTATTTTTACTAATTTTGGTAGAGTTTTTCAAGTATCAGAAGTATGGTGAATGTTCAGATTATTACAGATTGTTCTATTTTAGACAGATTCTGTTTTTGATGCATAGTTTGCTTATTTTGATGAAACTATCAATTTATATTAGTGGTTAAGCCATGAAAAGTTATATTACAGTAGACACAATGCAAAAAAAATATGAATTGGTTTGAAACAGTACTTAGAGTAGTGATTTGCTTTATTATACTAATGGATCTTACCGAGTTTTCTGTTGAAGTTTTGTGTGGATGAAGTGTTCGATGATCGAGAAGGTCTCGATGTGAGAAGAAGGAAGATAGGCAAGAGGTCAAGCTTGGGGATGCCCGAGGCACCCCAAGTAAATATTCAAGGAGACTCAAGCGTCTAAGCTTGGGGATGCCCCGGAAGGCATCCCCTCTTTCTTCAACAAGTATCGGTATGTTTTCGGATTCGTTTCGTTCATGCGATATGTGCAATCTTGGAGCGTCTTTTGCATATTAGTTTTCATTTTTATTTTATGCACCATGCTGGTATCAGGTAGTCCTTGGTTTATTTATAGAATGCTCTGTGCACTTCACCTATATCTTTTGAGTATGGCTTTATAGAATGCTTCATGTGCTTCACTTATATCATTTGAAGTTTGGATTGCATGTTTCTCTTTACGTAGAAAACCGCCATTTGTAGAATGCTCTCTTGCTTCACTTATATCTCTTTAGAGAGATGATAGGAATTGGTCATTCACATGGTTAGTCATAAAATCCTACATAAAACTTGCAGATCACTGAATATGTTTGATTCCTTGCAATATTTTTGCGATATAAAGATGGTGATATTATAGTCATGCTAGTGGGTAGTTGTGGATTAGTAGAAATACTTGTGTTGAGGTTTGTGATTCCCGTAGCATGCACGCATGGTGAACCGTTATGTAACGAAGTCGGAGCATGAGGTATTTATTGATTGTCTTCCTTATGAGTGGCGGTCGGGGACGAGCGATGGTCTTTTCCTACCAATATATCCCCCTAGGGGCATGCGTAGTAGTACTTTGCTTCGAGGGCTAATAAACTTTTGCAATAAGTATGTGAGTTCTTTATGACTAATGTTGATTCCATGGATTATACGCACTCTCACCCTTCCATCATTGCTAGCCTCTCTAGTATCGCGCAACTTTCGCCAGTACCATAAACCCACCATATATCTTCCTCAAAATAGCCACCATACCTACCTATCATGGCATTTCCATAGCCATTCTAAGATATATTCCCATGCAACTTCCATCATCATCATATACATGACTTGAGCATTCATTGTCATATTGCTTTGCATGATCGTAAGATAGCTAGCATGACGCTTCATGGCTTGTTCGTTTTTTTATGCCATTGCTACGCTAGATCATTGCACATCCCGGTACACCGCCGGAGGCATTCATATAGAGTCATATTTTTGTTCTATATATCGAGTTGTAATATTGAGTTGTAAGTAAATAGAAGTGTGATGATCATCATTATTAGAGCATTGCCCTAGTGAGGAAAGGATGATGGAGACTATGATTCCCCCACAAGTCGGGATGAGACTCCGGACGAAAAAAAAAGAGAAAGGTCAAGAGAGAGAGAGAGAGAAGGCCCCAAAAAATGAGAGAAAAAGAGATAAAGGGCAATGTCACTATCCTTTTACCGCACTTGTGCTTCAAAGTAGCACCATGTTCTTCATATAGAGAGTCTCTTGAGTTATCACTTTCATCTACTAGTGGGAATTTTCATTATAGAACTTGGCTTGTATATTCCGATAATGGGCTTCCTCAAACGCCCGGGGTCTTCATGAGCAAGCAAGTTGGATGCACACCCACTTAGTTTCAGTTTGAGCTTTCCTACACTTATAGCTCTAGTGCATCCGTTGCATGGCAATCCCTACTCACTCACATTGATATCTATTGACGGGCATCTCCATAGCCCGTTGATACGCCTAGTTGATGTGAGACTATCTTCTCCTTTTTGTCTTCTCCACAACCACCATTCTATTCCACCTATAGTGCTATGTCCATGGCTCACGCTCATGTATTGCGTGAAATTTGAAAAGGTTTGAGAACGTCAAAAGTATGAAACAATTGCTTGGCTTGTCATCGGGGTTGTGCATGATGTGAATATTTTGTGTGGTGAAGATGGAGCATAGCCAGACTATATGATTTTGTAGGGATAACTTTCTTTGGCCATGTTATTTTGAAAAGACATGATTGCTTTATTAGTAGGCTTGAAGTATTTTTGTTTTTATGTCAAATGATAGACTATTGCTTTGAATCACCCGTGTCTTAATATTCATGCCATGATTAGATACATGATTAAGATTATGCTAGGTAGCATTCCACATAAAAATTATCTTTTTTATCATTTACCTACTCGAGGACGAGCAGGAATTAAGCTTGGGGATGCTGATACGTCTCCGTTTTATCTATAGTTTTTGATTGTTCCTTGCCAATATTCTACAACTTTCATATACTTTTGGCAACTTTTTATATTATTTTTGGGACTAACATATTGATCCAGTGCCCAGTGCCAGTTCCTGTTTGTTGCATGTTTTTTGTTTCGCAGAATATCCATATCAAACGGAGTCCAAACTGAATAAAAACTGGCGGGGATTTTTTTTGGAATATATATGATTTTTGGGAAGAAAAAACCACGCGAGACGATGCTCGAGGGGCCCACGAGGTAGGGGGCGCGCCCCTGACCCTCGTGGCCACCCCATAAGGCGGTTGATGCCCTTCTTTGGCCGCAAGAAATCTAATATCGGGATAGAGATCGTGTTAAAATTTCAGCCCAATCGGAGTTACGGATCTCCGGGAATATAAGAAACGGTGAAAGGGTAGAATCTGGGAACGCAGAAACAGAGAGAGACAGAGAGACAGATCCAATCTCGGAGGGGCTCTCGCCCCTCCCATGCCATGGAGGCCATGGACCAGAGGGGGGACCCTTCTCCCATCTAGGGTGGAGGTCAAGGAAGAAGAAGAAGGAGGGGGCTCTCTCCCCCTCGCTTCCGGTGGCACCGGAGTGCCACCGGGGGCCATCATCATCACCACAATCTTCACCAACAACTTCACCGCCATCATCACCAACTCTTCCCCCCTCTATGCAGCGGTGTAACCTCTCTCTTACCCGATGTAATCTCTACTTAAACATGGTGCTCAACGCTATATATTATTTCCCAATGATGTATGGCTATCCTATGATGTTTGAGTAGATCCGTTTTGTCCTATGGGCTATTTGATAATCAAGATTGGTTTGAGTTGCATGTTTTATTATTGGTGTTGTCCTATGGTGCTCTCTGTATCGTGCAAGCATGAGGGATCCCCGCTGTAGGGTGTTGCAATACATTCATGATTCTCTTATAGTGGGTTGCGTGAGTGACTGAAACACAAACCCGAGTAAGGGGGTTGTTGCATATGGGATAAAGAGGACTTGATGCTTTAATGCTATGGTTGGGTTTTACCTTAATGATCTTTAGTAGTTGCGGATGCTTGCTAGAGTTCCAATCATAAGTGCATATGATCCAAGTAGATAATGTATGTTAGCTTATGCCTCTCCCTCATATAAAATTGCAATAATGATTACCGGTCTAGTTATCGTTTGCCTAGGGACAAATAACTTTCTCGTAACAAAAAGCTCTCTACTAAAACTAATTTAGTTGTGTATTTATCTAAACAGCCCCTACTTTTTATTTACTTGCTCTTTATTATCTTGCAAACCTATCCAAAAACACCTACAAACACTTCTAGTTTCATTCTTGTTCTAGGTAAAGCAAAGGTCAAGCGTGCGTAGAGTTGTATCGGTGGTCGATAGAACTTGAGGGAATATTTGTTCTACCTTTAGCTCATCGTTGGGTTCGACACTCTTACTTATCGAAAACTGTTGCGATCCCCTATACTTGTGGGTTATCATGCAACAAGACCAAGACCAGTAGGACGGCAGGACGGAGGTCACCGTGGATCCCAAGACGGCGCCACCGTGGAGCCCAAGACGGCGCCACCGGCAGAGCCTTTGGTAGGCGAAGACTACTTTTGTCAGGATAGCTTGTACTATTTGTCTCCCTTCGAATTTGGCCGTTGTGGGATCCCTTCCTACTCAATATTTGGGAAGAGGGCCCGGGCCTCTATATATAGGACTAGCCACCACCATTGGGAGGCATCTGATTCGGACCCGGATCATCCCGGACCACACAAGTTCACGAAGCACAAGAACACCTCACCTCGCGAGGCTGTTCTTCATTTGTAACTGTTCATCCTCAGCCCAAGAGGCAATCCACCACACCACACTGGAGTAGGGTATTACACCACAACGATGGCCCGAACCAGTATAAATCTTGTGTCTCGTGTTCTTTGGGTTCATCGAGCTAGGCCGTGAGATCGCAGAGTGCGCGAGCTAGAGAGGGGGAGAGATCTTAGTGCGCACCCCAGTGTTCGAACCTCAAGGGTTTTGCCGGAACCTCAAATCTGACACATCACTATAAGCCTTGCAAGAAAAGTGACTAATGAGTTAGTTGTAGAATGATGCATTACGGAACGAGTAAAGAGACTTGTCGGTGACGGGATTGAACTAGGTATGATGATACCGACAATCGAATCTCGGGCAAGCAACATACCGATGACAAAGGGAACAACGTATGTTGTTATGTGGTTTGACCGATAAAGATCTTCATAGAATATGTAGGAACCAATATGGGCATCCAAGTTCCGCTATTGGTTATTGACCAGAGATGTGTCTCGGTCATGTCTACATAGTTCTCGAACCCGTAGGGTCCGCACGCTTAAAGTTCGATGTCGATTTGTATTATGAGTTTTGTGATTTGATGTACCGAAGGTTATTCGGAGTCTCGGATGAGATCACGGACATGACGAGGAGTCTCTAAATGGTCGAGACATAAATATTGATATACTGGACCATGTTATTCAGACACCGGAAGTGTTCCAGATAGTTTATGATAAAACCGGAGTGCCAGAGGGGTTACCGGAACCCCCCGGGGAAGTAATGGGCCTTAGTGGGCCTTAGGGGAGAGAGAGGGCAGCAGCCAGGAGGTGGCGCCCCCCCCCAAGGGGAGTCCGAATAGGACTAGGGAAGGGGCTGCGGCCCCTCTTTCCCTCTCCCTCTCCTTCCTTCTTCTCCTACTTGGACTAGGAAAGGGGGGACTGATTCCTACTTGGAGTAGGATCCCCCCTTGGGCGCTCCCCTTGTGGCTGGCTGGCCTCCTCCTTCCCTCTCTATTGTGGGAGGGGGGCACCCCATAGACACACAAGTTGATCTTTAGCCGTGTGCGGTGCCCCCCTCCAAAGTTTGACACCTCGGTCATATTGTCGTAGTGCTTAGGCCAAGCCATGCGTCGGTAACTTCATCATCACCATCAACACGCCATCGTGCTGATGGAACTCACCCTCGGCCTCAACTGGATCAAGAGTACGAGGGACGTCATCGGGCTAAACGTGTGCAGATCGCGGAGGTGCCGTGCGTTTGGTACTTGATCGGTTGGATCGCGAAGATGTTCGACTACATCAACCGCGTTACTAAATGCTTCCTATTTCGGTCTACGAGGGTACGTAGACACACTCTCCCCTCTCGTTGCTATGCATCTCCTAGATAGATCTTGCCTGGTCATAGGAAAATTATGAAATACTGCGTTCCCCAACAGCTAAGTCATGGGTGGCCCCGTGTCTACCAAAGACACCAACAACCATCGTCGTGGCAAAACTTAAACGGTCCCAAACGGGGACAAGGTACCATAACAACAATGGGCACACAAGGTTCTGTCTTCTTACCGGGCCAGGGTACCGCACACCCTTAACCTTCCCTCGTTGGAGGTATCGACCAGAGGCATGACAACTAGCCAAATAAAGGCCTTCCCATAAAGGCAAATGTTGTTGCACTGGTAAAACTCGATTCAGTGGCACCATGAGTCGATCAACATTATATTGAAGTTGAATTAACATCAGGTTTAACTTGAAATAAGAATAACTTGAGCCATGAACATGCAACTATCCAACATGCATCACATATCACTTAAAGTAAACAGATCAACATCATCAAAGTTTTCTACTTGCACTAGTCATCATTAAGCTTCGTAGGTTTTACTTCACTGGTTTTCAACACACATCATTTTTAGTTATGATATAATATATTAAAATCAATAACTCACATGAAGAAAATACTACCGATCAAATCCAAAAGCATAACCACACAATCAACACTACTTCTACAGCCTTATACTAGTCCATGCATTCAAACAATATTGTAAACCAAGCATTTCAACCATGATAAAGTAACTAACATAAGAAATATCCATTAACTAATGAAATGCATGAAATAACGCATATTCAAGTTGGAAAAATCATAAATATTGAAATGGCACCATGCAAATGTTGGTGTGGCTTGCCTTAGTGCAGAGGAGGTTCACACTCCTCCTGGTTATCTTCCAGACAAGCTTCTCCCTCTGAAAATATTTAAAAATAGCAAAAGAAAATATCAAGAATCATTCTGAAAATCACCAGAAATTCTAGACAGTACAGAAAAATTTCCATTTTGGTGTTCTTCTAGAACTTTTCAATACAAACACAATGCAAAAAGAATCAATGCATTTGGACTTATGGTTTAAAAGTTATGGCTGGTCAAAGTTTTTGGTCAAAATATTTGAATAAAATTCAAATAAAAGAATTCCAGGGGGTGACATCGAAAGCATATTCTGTGAATACGCCTCCACTCGTACCGCTTCGGGCGCGAGTGGAGAGGCTGGCAGTTGGCCCCGCCTGTCGGGTTTGGAGACAGAGAAACAGAGGGGTGGCGGTGATCCGCCGAAACTCACGCTGGTGAGGACGGCTCGTCGGCCGATTTGAGAGGGATGGATGGCTAGAGGGGGTCACGGCGCACCTGCCTGTATCCGTGGCTCGTCGAGAGGTGACCGGAGCAGCTCGGAATCAACCTCCCAAGCAGCGGCTGCGGTCGGGTCTCGCCGGAGATGAAGAAGACGGCGGGAAGCAGCGGTTACAGGGGCTCCAACCGGGTCAGTAGGCACCAACGGACCTCCAGGGAGTCGCCAGAGAAGGAGATGGAGCTCGAGGAGTAGTGGCGAGGTGGGGGCAAGTGGAGGGGATCGCCAGCGAGCTCGAGCTTGAGCACGGCGGCCCGAGGCCTGCCCGGCCGAGCTGCGGCTCCTCTACTACTTGTGGTGGATGGCAGAGTGGATGGATGAGCTCGGAGAGGCCAGGGGGGTCGGTATTTATAGGTGGAGGGGGTTGGGGGTTCTCAGCTCCGCCGGAGCTCTCTAGAAGGCGGCGCACAATGACGAGGAGTGCCAGGGAGGGGTGGAGAGGGCTCAACGATCAAGCAGACACAGTGAAGCTTGTGGAGGAGCATAGGGACGCGGGCACGGACGAAGAAAGTGGCACGGGCGCACTGTGGCTTTGGCCGCATTGTGCCCATGCTTGCTACGGTGTCTCCAGCGTCGGTGAGCGCCAGGGTGGGGTCAAGCGTGAAGAGACAAGGCTGGTGGCTGATAACCCACAAGTATAGGGGATCGCAACAGCTTTCGAGGGTAGAGTATTTAACCCAACTTTATTGATTCGACACAAGGGGAGCCAAAGAATATTCTCAAGTATTAGCAGCTGAGTTGTCAATTCAACCACACCTGGAAACTTAGTATCTATAGCAAAGTGTTTAGTAGCAAAGTAATATGATAGTGATGGTAACGGTAACAAAAGAGTAACGAAAGCAAAGTAATGTATTTAGTATTTTGTAGTGATTATAACAATAGCAACGGGAAAGTAAATAAGCGTAAACCAGTATATAGAAAGCTCATAGGCATTGGATCAATGATGGATAATTATGTCGGATGTGGTTCATCATGTAACAGTCATAACATAGGGTGACACAGAACTAGCTCCAATTCGTCAATGTAATGTAGGCATGTATTCCGAATATAGTCATACGTGCTTACGGAAAAGAACTTGCATGACATCTTTTGTCCTACCCTCCCGTGGCAGCAGGGTCCTAATGGAAACTAAGGGATATTAAGGCCTCCTTTTAATAGAGAACCGGAACAAAGCATTAGCACATAGTGAATACATGAACTCCTCAAATTACGGTCATCACCGGTAAGTATCCCGATTATTGTCACTTCGGGGTTACCGGATCATAACACATAATAGGTGACTATAGACTTGCAAGATAGGATCAAGAACTCTCATATATTGGTGAAAACATAATAGGTTCAGATCTGAAATCATGGCACTCGGGCCCTAGTGACAAGCATTAAGCATAGCAAAGTCATAGCAACATCAATCTCAGAACATAGTGGATACTAGGGATCAAATCCTAACAAAACTAACTCGATTACATGATAAATCTCATCCAACCCATCACCGTCCAGCAAGCCTACGATGGAATTACTCACGCTCGGCGGTGAGCATCATGAAATTGGTGATGGAGGATGGTTGATGATGACGACGACGACGAATCCCCCTCTCCGGAGCCCCGAACGGACTCCAGATCAGCCCTCCCGAGAGGTTTTAGGGCTTGGCGGCGGCTCCGTATCGTAAAACGCGATGATTTCTTCTCTCCTATTTTTTTCTCCCTGAAAGCAGTTATATAGAGTTGGAGTTGGAGTTGGGAGGTTTCCAGGGGGCCCACAAGGTAGGGGGCGCGCCCTAGGGGGGCGCCCCCCACCCTCGTGGCAAGGGTGTGGGCCCCCTGGTCTTCATCTTTGGTGAGGATTTTTTATATTTATTGTAAGATATTCTGTGGAGTTTCAGGTCATTCCGAGAACTTTTGTTTTCTGCACATAAAACAACATCATGGCAATTCTGCTGAAAAGAGCGTCAGTCCGGGTTAGTTCCATTCAAATCGTACAAGTTAGAGTCCAAAACAAGGGCAAAAGTGTTTGTAAAACTAGATACAACGGAGACGTATCAACTCCCCCAAGCTTAAACCCTTCCTTGTCTTCAAGCAATTCAGTTGACAAACTGAAAGAAATAAAGAAAACTTTTACAAACTCTGTTTGCTCTTGTTGTTGTAAATATGTCAAGCTAGCATTCAAGTTTTCAGCAAAGATTCTAACTAACCACATTCGCAATAACGCTTAGGTCTCAAGTTTACTCATATCAATAGCATAATCAACTAGCGAGCCATAATAATAAAACTCGGATGACAACACTTTCTCAAAACAATCATAATATGATATAACAAGATGGTATCTCGCTAGCCCTTTCTGAGACCGCAAAACATAAATGCAGAGCACCTTTAAAGATCAAGGACTGACTAGACATTGTAATTCATGGTAAAAGAGATCCAATCATAGTCACACCCAATATAAATTAACGGTAATGAATGCAAATGACAGTGGTGCTCTCCAACTAGTGCTTTTTAATAAGAGGGTGATGAGTCAACATAAAAGTAAATGGATAGGCCCTTCGCAGAGGGAAGCAAGGATTTGTAGAGGTGCCAGAGCTCGGTTTTGAAATAGAGGTGAATAATATTTTGAGCGATATACTTTCACTGTCAACATAACAACCAAGAGATGGCGATATCTTCCATGCTACACACATTATAGGCGGTTCCCAAACAGAATGGTAAAGTTTATACTCCCCTTCCACCAACAAACATCAATCCATGGCTTGCTCGAAACAACGAGTGCCTCCAACATACATCAGGTCCTAGGGGGAGTTTTGTTTGCAATTATTTTTGATTTAGTTTGCATAAAGCATGGGACTGGGCATCCCGGTGACCAGCCATTTATCTCGTGAGTGAGGAGCGGAGTCCATTCCTCTTGAGAATAACCCGCCTAACATGGAAGATGCAGACAACCCTAGTTGATACATGAGCTATTCGAGCATACAAAATAGGATGATTATTTGAAGGTTTAGAGTTTGGCGCATACAAATTTACTTGGAACGGCAAGTAGATACCGCATATAGGAAGGTATAGTGGACTCATCTGGATTAACTTTGGGGTTTAAGGGATTGGATGCACAAGCAGTATTCCCGCTTAGTACAGGTGAAGGCTAGCGAAAGACTGGGAAGCGACCAACTAGAGAGCGACAACAGCCATGTACATGCATTAAAATTAATAAACATTGGATGCAAGCATGAGTAGGATATAATCCACCATGAACATAAATATCGTGAAGGCTATGTTGATTTGTTTCAACTACATGCGTGAACATGTGCCAAGTCAAGTCACTTAAATCATTCAGAGGAGGATACCACCCTATCATACCACATCATAACCATTTTAATAGCATGTTGGCCCGCAAGGTAAACCATTATAACTCATAGCTAATCAAGCATGGCACAAGCAACTATGATCTCTAATTGTCATTGCAAACATGTTTATTCATAACAAGTTGAATCAAGAACGATGAACTCATCATATTTACAAAAACAGAAGAGGTCGAGTTCATACCAGCTTTTCTCATCTCAGTCAGTCCATCATATATCATCATAATTGCCTTTCACTTGCACGACCGAACGATGTGAATAATAATAAGAGTGCACGTGCATTGGACTAAGCTGGAATCTGCGAGCATTTAATAGACAGGAGAAGACAAAGCAATATGGGCTCTTCTGTTAGATAAACAATAATGCATATAAGAGCCATTTCAACAATTTAATCATGGTCTTCTCCTACTGACCCCCAAAGAAAGAAAAGAAATAAAACTATTTACACGGGAAAGCTCCCAACAAGCAAAAGAAGAACTGGAAATATTTTTGGGTTTTCTTTTTAATTACTACTACAAGTATGGAAAGTAAATTCATTAAAAGCTACAACTATTTTTTTTGGTTTTTCTTAAGGTTTATTAAACACACAAGAAGAAAGCATAAAAGGAAATAAACTAGCATGGATGATACAATGAAAAAGTATGAGCACCGACATCTAGCAATGAGAGTGTGTGAACAT
Organism: Triticum aestivum; assembly: GCF_018294505.1. Taxonomy (NCBI): domain Eukaryota; kingdom Viridiplantae; phylum Streptophyta; class Magnoliopsida; order Poales; family Poaceae; genus Triticum; species Triticum aestivum. The sequence goes on along the minus strand of NC_057806.1, from coordinate 525,482,840 downwards.
AAATGTAATGTCGGTGAGAAATACGTACTCCCCCAAGCTTAGGCTTTTGGCCTAAGTTGGTCTATGGCCATGGCTGGCCTGGCTGATATCCATAATAATAGTTGTTGGGGTCGTACTGCGATGAGGAAGAAGAAGGCTCCGATTGCCACTGGCTGGCAATCATCTCCGGATCCCACTGATAGTTAGACTGTCGTGAAGGATCAAATTGTGGTTCTGGTTCTGGCTCCTCGGCTGGTGTAGGGTTCCGGTAGGCGTGGATAGCCGTCAACGGAACAAGGTACTTGCCTACAGTCAAATCAAACAAAGAAGGAGCAGGCAAGGTAATAGTCTCAGGATGATGTTTATTAAAGAACAATTGATATTTAAGCTCTGCTGCCCTATTCTTAACAATAAAATCATGTGCCACCATACTTTTATAATCTAGATAAACACGAGGCAGCACTTTTTCTTCCTTCTCAGCATGCCTAATAGGTATGTTAAAATGTGCAGCTAGGCGTGTAGCATAGATGCCTCCAAAGATGGGGCCCTTGGTACGGTTCAGACTTAACCATTTGGCAATAATGCTGCCCATACTAAAAGAGTTATCACCGTATAAAACGTGGTGCAAAATAATAATATCAGGGATACTCAGGTTTCCACAGTTTCCGCGACCAATTAAGCAACGACTAGCAAATAATGCAAAGTAACATAAAACAGGAAAATGTATGCTAGTGATTCGTCCATCGGAAACCTTCCTTGTTTCCCCTATAGTGATAGTGTCAATAAATCCCTCCACATAATCATGATATGGTTCTTCTGTCTTGCCCCCAAACGGGACTAAACAGATCCGACAAAAATCATAAAGTGACATCTCCTTATGCTCATCATATAAATGAAATTCCACCGTAGGTGGTGAGTTCCTAGAATGGAAATGAAAGTTTTGCACAAAGGTATTTGTGAGCAAGAGATACTGATCGCATTGGTCGTGGAGGAAAGCGGTAAGGCCTGTAGTCTGAGCCAATTCATGAAAATCTTCATAAATCCCGGCTGCTCTCAAGAAATCCTCGGAAGGCCATTCACACGCCCGAACCTCCGTGGTGCGAGGCAGATTATACTTAGGCTTTGGTGCCTTTTCCTTTTAGCTTTGGCTTGATGAGCCCCTCAAGAGTCTCCTCATCATTTGCTGAAAAATTCTGAAATTTTTAGTGACTTCAAAATAAAAGTAAACCAAACTCAATAATATTGATAGCAACTACTCCTACAAGTGCCTAGGGCATACATCATGCATCAAAACTACTTTTGACCATATAAATTTGACATGCAAGCTCAAGAACAGGGTCACCTAATCAACACAAATTTGCAATGAATAAAGCACTAGAACAAAAACTAATTGGACCAATGGAGGAGTCACATACCAAGGAACAATCTCCCCAAGCAGTTTTGTGAGAGGTGCTTTGAGCAAGGAGATCGAAAATGGTAGCAAAGAGGGCTGGAACTCGTGCTTGAGTTGGTTTTTAGTGTTTGTGGGAGGAAGAAGAAGAGGGTGGGAGCAGGAATAAGTGAAGGAGGGCCACCGTGGGCACGCGAGGCAGGGGGCGCACCCTAGAGAGGTGGGTGCGCCCTCCACCCTCGTGGCAAGGTGGTTGGCCCCCCTGGTGTGTTCTTTGTTCCATAAATCCTCAAATAGGCATTTGGAGAACTTTTATTTTCGAGGTATTTTTATATTGCATGGATAATCAGATAACAGACAGAAAATTATTTATTTTTACTTTATTTTAACTAAATAACATAAAGTATAGAGAGGGTACAGAAGGTTGTGCTTCTAGTTTCATCCATCTCATGCTCATCAAAAGGAATCCACTAACAAGGTTGATTAAGTCTTGTTAACAAACTCATTCTGATTATCATGAAACCGGAGAAATTTCGAATGACACTAGGTTACCTCAACGAGGATATGCACATCCCCAATAATAAGTCTATCATATTTCTTCTTGACAGTAGGAAGAGGAAATTCAAAACCTCCAAATATAATCGATGGAATTTTTCCGATAGAATTGATACTATGAACTTGAGGTTGTTTCCTCGGAAAGTGTATCGTATGCTCATTACCATTAACATGAAAAGTGACATTGCCTTTGTTGCAATCAATAACAGCCCCTGCAGTATTAAGAAAAGGCAAGAATAATAGACATACTATCGTCCTCAGGAATATCAAGAATAACAAAGTTCGTTAAAATAGTAACGTTTGCAACCACAACACGCACATCCTCACAAATACCGACAGGTATAGCAGTTGATTTATCAGCCATTTGCAAAGATATTTCAATAGGTGTCAACTTATTCAAATCAAGTCTACGATATAAAGAGAGAGGCATAACACTAACACCGGCTCCAAGATTACATAAAGCAGTTTTAACATAGTTTCTTTTAATGGAGCATGGTATAGTAGGTACTCCTGGATCTCCAAGTTTCTTAGATATTCCACCCTTAAAAGTATAATTAGCGAGCATGGTGCAAATTTCAGCTTCTGGTATGTTTCTTTTATTTGTAATAATATCTTTCATATATTTAGCATAAGGATTTGTTTTGAGCATATCAGTCAATCGCATACGCAAAAAGATAGGTCTAATCATTTCAGCAAAGCGCTCAAAATCCTCATCATCCTTTTTCTTGGATGGTTTGCAAGGAAAAGGCATGGGTTTCTGAACCCAAGGTTCTCTTTCTTTACCATGTTTCCTAGCAATAAAATCTTTCTTATCATAACGTTGATTCTTTGATTGTGGGTTATCAAGATCAACAGCAGGTTCAATTTCTACATCATTATCAGTACTAGGTTGAGCATCATTATGAACATCATCATTAACATTTTCATTAGGTTCATGTTCATTGCCAGATTGTGTTTCAGCATCAGACATAGATATATCATTTGGATTATCACGTGGTTCAGCAATAGGTTCACTAGAAGTTTGCATAGTTTTATCATTTTCCTTTTCTTTTTTCTTTTTAGAAGAACTAGGTGCATCAATATTATTTCTCTGAGAATCTTGCTCGATTCTCTTAGGGTGGCCTTCAGGATACAAAGGTTCCTGAGTCATTCTACTAGTTCTAGTAGCCACTTTAACAGCATAATCATTTTTCTTACTATTCATCTCATTGAGAAAATTCCTTTTGAGCTTTAAGTACTTGTTCTACTTGAGTGGTAACCATAGAAGCATGTTTGCTAACAAGTTTAAGTTCACCTCTAATATTAGCCATATAATCACCCAAGTATTTAATCACCTCTAATATTAGCCATATAACCCACAAGTATAGGGGGTCGCAACAGCTTTCGAGGGTAGAGTATTCAACCCAAATTTATTGATTCGACACAAGGGGAGCCAAACAATATTCTCAAGTATTAGCAGCTGAGTTGTCAATTCAACCACACCTGGAAACTTAGTATCTGCAGCAAAGTGTTTAGTAGCAAAGTAATATGATAGTGATGGTAACGGTAACAAAGAGTAATGAAAGCAAAGTAATGTTTTTAGTATTTTGTAGTGATTGTAACAATAGCAACGGGAAAGTAAATAAGCGTAAACCAGTATATGGAAAGCACGTAGGCATTGGGTCAATGATGGATAATTATGCCGGATGCGGTTCATCATGTAACAGTCATAACACACGGTGACACAGAACTAGCTCCAACTCGTCAATGTAATGTAGGCATGTATTCCGAATATAGTCATACGTGCTTATGGAAAAGAACTTGCATGACATCTTTGTCCTACCCTCCCGTGGCAGTGGGGTCCTAATGGAAACTAAGGGATATTAAGGCCTCCTTTTAATAGAGAACCGGAACAAAGCATTAGCACATAGTAAATACATGAACTCCTCAAACTACGGTCATCACCGGTAAATATCCCGATTATTGTCACTTTGGGGTTAACGGATCATAACACATAATAGGTGACTATAGACTTGCAAGATAGGATCAAGAACTCTCATATATTGGTGAAAACATAATAGGTTCATATCTGAAATCATGGCACTCGGGCCCTAGTGACAAGCATTAAGCATAGCAAAGTCATAGCAACATCAATCTCAAAACATAGTGGATACTAGGGATCAAACCCTAACAAAACTAACTCGATTACATGATAAATCTCCCATCACCGTCCAGAAAGCCTACGATGGAATTACTCACACACGGCGGTGAGCATCATGAAATTGGTGATGGAGGATGGTTGATAATGACGACGGCGGCGAATCCCCCTCTCCGAAGCCCCGAACGGAATCCAGATCAGCCCTCCCGAGAGGTTTTAGGGCTTGGCGGTGGCTCCGTATCGTAAAACGCAATGATTTCTTCTCTCCTATTTTTTCTCCCCGAAAGCAGTTATATAGAGTTGGACTTGGAGTAGGGAGGTCTCCAGGGGGGCCACGAGGTAGGGGGCGCCCTAGGGGGGCGCCCCCCACCCTTGTGGCAAGGGTGTGGGCCCCCTGGTCTTCATCTTTGGCGAGGATTTTTTATTATTTATTGTAAGATATTCCGTGGAGTTTCAGGTCATTCCGAGAACTTTTGTTTTCTGCACATAAAACAACATCATGGCAATTCTGTTGAAAACAGCGTCAGTCCGGGTTAGTTCCATTCAAATCATACAAGTTAGAGTCCAAAACAAGGGCAAAAGTGTTTGGAAAAGTAGATACGACAGAGACGTATCAGTGGCGTGGTGCTGCAGTCGACGGCGAGCGCTGAGACGAGCACGCACCAAACAGAGGCTCGGGCACAGCACAGAGCGCGTCGAACGCGTGTCAGAGCCCATGTCCACACAAGGTAACCACGCTCTCAGTCAAAACAACACCGAGGCGATGCCAAACCGTGTCTAACGTGATGTCCGTGCAGTGTTTAGTCTAGGGGAAGAGATGGAACACTGCCAGGCCGACCAGATTGAACGTGAGCTAACCAGCAAGTTTCTGGTCAGAAACTTTGGCACTGTGTTTGGAGAGTTTCTAGAAGGAGTTTAGGGCTAATCTCCTGGGGTTAAGGTTCACTTAGGAGGGTAATGAAGCTCAAGAAAAATCAGCCCCATTGGATCAAGGAATAATATACTTGTTGTAGAAACAATATTTTGAGGCAAGAACAGAAAGGATTTTCTATAGCAAAAATATTCCAAATAAGTATGAAATAGTTTTGCACAGGGAGGTGTGCCAAGGTCCGAAGAATATTTGGGAATTTCCTTAGATTTTTAGGAGCAAGAAAAATGAGGGTTGCTTTGGAGGATAGGTTGCTGAAATGATTTTCAGAGAAGAACAAGAATATTTTCATTTATGAAAAATATTCCTTGGGCCATTTTGGGATTTTTCAGAGAGGAAATGATGATTATGAGAGGGATGGTTCACTTGGGTGAAAATCAAGGACATGCCCAAGTGTTTAAGTCCAAGTTATTTGATTTAAAAACTCCAAATTCAAAATCAAAGGCAGAGAAGTCCCGAAAAAGAGAGAAGGCAAAACCTGGCTGTCATAAACCTCCCCCACTTAGGATGAATCTCGTCCTCGAGATTTGGTTGCTCGGGAAAACAATTCTAGATAGGCCGCCCTTAAAAGTTCCTCTCTTTCCCAAGTTGCTTCTTCCTCGGTATGATGCTCCCACTAAACCTTATAAAACTTTATCACTTTACTGCGAGTGACTCTTTCTGTCCCATCCAATATTTGAAACGGTCTCTCCTCATAGGTTAAATCCTTGGCAAGCTCTATCTCTGACATATCAGTTCTTTTCTTAGGTGGCGAGATACACCTTCTCAGCTGAGAGACATGGAACACATTGTGCACTTTTGACAATTCTGGTGGCAGTTCCAACTGATAAGCAACTGTACCAACTCTGGACATAACTGGGAATAGACCAATATATATGGGTGCCAGTTTTCCTCGGGTCAGAAATCGCTTGACTCCTTTCATAGGTGTGACTCGGAGGTACACATGCTCTTCGGGTTCAAAGCCGATCTGAAGGTGCTTTGCATCATAATAACTCTTCTGTCGGGACTTAGCCAACTGTAGTCTATCTCGGATCTCCTTGACTTGCTTTTTAGCCTCCATCATTAAATCGGTCCTGAAAATGCGGCTATCTCTGGTTTGAGACCAGATTAGTGGAGTGCGGCATTTACGACCATATAGATCTTCATATGGTGACATCTCCAGGCAGGTCTGGAAACTGTTGTTGTAGGAGAATTCAGCATACGGCAGACAATCTTCCCACTTGGGTCCTTGTGCCAAAGCACAGGGTCGGGCATATCTTCAAGTATTTGATTTACTCGCTCTGTCTGCCCGTCTGTCTGAGGATGATATGCTATGTTGTACTTTAGTGCGGTCCCCAATGCTTGATGGAGACATGACCAGAATGCTGAGGTAAAGAGAGAACCTCGGTCTGAAGTGATCGTTCTTGGCACTCCATGCAAACTGACGATTCTGGACACATATAGTTGTGCGAGTTGATCATCTTGGTAGGTGGTTCAGATGGTAATGAAGTGAGCTACCTTTGTTAGTGTGTCCACCACAACCCATACCGCATCATTGCCTCAGTGATTTCTTGGTAGACCGGTGACGGAATCCACTCGTCCCATTTCCATTGTGGAATGGGTAGAGGTTGAAGAAGTCCGACGGGTTTCTGGTGTTCCGCCTTCACTTTGTTGCATATATCGCAGCAAGCGACAAAGTATGCGATGTCGTTCTTCATTCCACCCCACTAAAATATCTGTCGAAGGTCTTCGTACATCTTGGTACCTCCTGGGTGAATCGAGTATGAAGATTCATGCGCTTCTGCCAGGATTTTGTTTCTCAGGTCTGCTTGCTCAGGTACGCAAATCCTTCCTCGAAACCTTAGAGGACCTTGCTTATCTTTAGAGAAATCCTGGGTCTTTCCTTCTTGCATACGCTTGACATGGTGTTGTAGGACTGGGTCATCTTGTTGGGCCCTGCGGATCTCATCCTCGAGAGTAGGAGTGACTTACAATATATTGGCAAGGTCCGCATCAACAATAGCCTAGTTAAGCTGAGCGATCTCTTCTTGGAGTTCGGGAGGCAAGGACTCCATTAAGGCATTCAAGTTGGTAGGCTTGCGGCTAAGAGCATCAGCAACAACATTGGCCTTACCAGGATGGTAATTTATTCCAAGATCATAATCCTTGACCAACTCGAGCCATCTTCGCTGTCGAAGGTTTAAGTCTAGTTGAGTGATATATACTTGAGACTCTTGTGGTCGGTAAATATCTGACACCTTTTTCCAATGAGGTAGTGTCTCCAAATTTTCAAGGCATGCACAACGGCGACCAACTCCAAATCATGTGTTGGATAATTCCCTTCATGAGGTCATAGCTGTCGAGATGCGTATGCTACAACCTTGTCATCTTGCATGAGTACGCATCTAATACCTCTCCTGCATGCGTCACAGTATACATCAAAGCTGCGGTAGATGTTTGGAAGAGTCAACACGGGTGTTGGTGTCAGTCTAGTCTTCAGCTCATTAAAGCTTTTCCCGCAGTCCTCGGTCCATGCAAATTTCTTATCTTTCTTGTGAAGCACTGTCATTAGCTTGGCAATCTTAGAGAAGCCTTCGATGAAGCAGCAGTAGTATCCGACTAGTCCAAGGAAACTCCGGATCTCAGATACTGTCGTGGGTGCCATCCAATCAAGCATGTCTTTCACCTTACTTGGATCCACGGCTATGCCTTCTGCTGAAAGAACATGCCCCAAAAATCCAACTTGTTTGAGCCAGAACTCACATTTGCTAAATTTTGCATATAGCTGATGGTCACGGAGTCTTTGCAAGACTGCTCTGAGATGTTCCTTGTGCTCTTCTTCACCTTTTCAGTATATGAGGATGTCATCGATGAAGACCACCACAAACTTATCCAAGAAATCCATGAATACTTTGTTCATCATATGCGTGAAGAAGGCAGGGGCATTGGTGAGGCCACAGGACATGACTGTATATTCATAAAGACTGTATCAAGTAGCAAACGCGGTCTTAGGGATATCTTCCTTCTTGATTTTGATCTGGTGGTATCCGGTCCTCAAATCAATCTTGGAGAATACTTTTGCCCCACTGAGTTGATCGAACAAATCATCAATCCTCGGTAGTGGATATTTGCTCTCGATAGTGACATCGTCCAACTGGCGGTAATCCACACACATCCGGAGACTGCCGTCTTTCTTGTCCACGAATATTGCGCGTGATCCCCTTGGTGAAGAGCTTGGACGGATACATCCTTTCTGAAGCATCTCATCAAGCTCTTTCTTTAATTCCACTAATTCCGAGGAAGGCAACCGATAATACTTCTTGTATAACGGTGCGGTCCCGGGCACAAAGTTAATTGCAAACTCAAGCTCTCGGTCTGGCGGCATTCCTGGTAATTCCTCGGGGAATACATCTGGAAACTCACTAACCACAGGAATTAACTCCAATTCTTCAGCTACAGCGGTGAAGACCATGTCTTTCTTGGGTATGCTTCGTCGAGCAAAGAATTTTGTAGTCCGACCTTCCTGACTTACCAAAATGACTTCTCTGGTCACACAATTGATGCATACTTGATATTGGGTTAGCCAGTTCATTCCAAAATAATATCCAACTTGGCAGACTCAATAACGATCAAAGAGGTTGGGAAGGTGACCCCCTTGGTACCAATTTCCAAATTGCGGCAGACCAGATTGCTTCTGAGCACGGATCGCGGGGATTGTACCAGCATACTTTTTCCCAAAATCGAGCAAGGAAACTTGTTTTGGGCAACAAAACTCCGCGGAATAAAAGAGTGGGAAGCCCAGAGTCAAATAAAAATATTGCAGGTATGCTATTAATAGGAAACATACCAATGACGACTTCCGGGTCCTCTTGGGCTTCGTCTGCGGAGAGGTGGTGAACTTGCCCTTGGATGGTCTTCTGGACAGGATGTGGCCCCATGTGGTTGACTTGTGGCCGGAATGGGGCATTTGGCTAGCCGTTCTTGGGGCACTGTCTGGCATAGTGTCCGGTTTACCCACAATTGAAGCATGAATTGTTGCGCTGACATTCTTCGCGCATCGGGCTGGTCACGACATTCTTGACTTGAGTAGTGGTCTTGTTCACGTTCTGCTGCTAATTGGGTTTGTACTCAACCCGAGTCTGCTGCCAAGTACGAGCCTTCTGCATTGGTTGTCCATCCTTCTTAGGCTCGTATTTGTGCTTGTGATCATTATTAGCAGGCTTATTGTCATGCATGAGCTTGTGTTCTCTTTCAGCAATGAGTGCCTTGTTTACTAGAGTTTGGAAATCCTGGAAATCAAACATACTAAGAGTGCATCTGAGGTGCTGGTTCAGTCCTCCAAGAAATATGTTGATCTTTCTTTCTTCTGTGGCCACATTGTAGAGGGAATAACGGGCCAAATGGTTGAACTTATGCAGATACTCACTTACTAACAGGCTTCCTTGGGTGAGAGCAAGGAATTCGCGCTACTTGACCTTCATAATACCAGCGGGAATATGATATTTGTGAAAGTGGTCCTTGAATTAGTCCAAGTGATTTCTTTGTCCGCAGGCCACATGGCTTTAGCATTATCCCACCATATAGCGGCATCTCCCTCAAGATAGTGTGTAGCGAACGGAACCTTGTCAGCTTCTTCAGTGCGAGCAATCTCAAGCTTTTTCTCAATAGTCCTTAACCAATCATCGGCTTCCAAAGGATCGATAACTTGACTGAAACTGGGAGGCTTGGTCCACTAAAAATCTGACAGCTTGGAGTGATGGCCATTCTGATTTCCATTCTGCCCAACCATAGCTTGCACACTTTTCAACAGCTCAATCAGATCGTTGTTTCGTCTTTCTTCAAACATGCGCATAATTTGTTCAATGGAGGGCGGATGTGGCGGTGGAGGCGGTGGTGGAGAATATGGCTCGGGGGAATGTCCTACCTGTCTTGCTGAGCGACGAACAGGGAATCCTCACAAGCGTGACTGCTGCTGCCTCCCCACGTCATCCTATTGTTTGTGTTTCCCAATATAAAGCAACCGAGATGAGCAACACCCAAAAATGGGAAGAAAATCCAGCGACAAACCCGAAAGAAAGCAGCAAAAAACAGGGCAAAGAATAAAAAGTTCCAACATAATTATACATAGACTCATACATGAAAGGTAAACATCAGGACGGGTTCGACTACCCTCATACATGAAACTAGACATCATGACACGTACGACTACATCCGTACATCAACCTCATGACGACTACGGATACTCTAACGATCTAGTGCTCTGCAGGTGCTGCGGGCTCCTCTCCTGATTCGGACTTAGATCCTGAATTGATAGTGGAAACCTCCGGGTTAAAAGTGACATGACGGCGCTGCCTCAAGGACTCTCCCTCAGGGGCAGGTGCATGGTGAGTCTGGATCATAGGGGCTGCAGGAGTAGCGACAAGGGAAGCCCATGCAGCAGGGGCACTGCGAGGAGTCACTACCAAAGGGTTCGTGGTACCCTGGGTGGTCACCGGAGTAGCAGGGGAAACAGAGGTTGGAGGAACGGACGGGGTAAATCTGACAGTAGGTGGAGGGTTCCTATTCCGAGCAGCGGCAAGAGTTATATGGGCTCGGGCCAACTCATAGATCAAGAGATAACTGGCAGTGATATAGTGAGAAAGGTGGCTAGAAGGACGATCGCACGTCGGATCAATAAAAGGGAAGCGGATACGTCCATTCTCGTGCAGAGACGGATAGAAGTAGAAACCTGGATGAGCCTGCATGCAAACCTTGTTGTAGCGCAGGTCTAAAAGAGCCTCGAGTGCAGCAAACTAGATGGCCTGAGATGGTGTGGAAGCGAAACCACCCTTGGAGGAACAGGTGTAAGCGCCAGAAGGGGAACTATGGTGTAAAGTGACCTGTCGGTGTCAAAACCGGCGGATCTCGGGTAGGGGGTCCCGAACTGTGCGTCTAAGGTGGATGGTAATAGGAGGCCAGGGACACGATGTTTACCCAGGTTCGGGCCCTCTCGATGGAGGTAATACCCTACGTCCTGCTTGATTGATCTTGATGATATGAGTATTACAAGAGTTGATCTACCACGAGATCGTAGAGGCTAAACCCTAGAAGCTAGCCTATGGTATGATTGTTGTTGTCCTACGGACTAAACCCTCTGGTTTATATAGACACTGGAGGGGGCTAGGGTTACACAGAGTCGGTTACAAGGGAGGAGATCTACATATCTGTATTGCCAAGCTTGCCTTCCACACCAAGGAAAGTCCCATCCGGACACGGGACGAAGTCTTCAATATTGTATCTTCATAGTCCAACAGTCCGGCCAAAGGATATAGTCCTGCTGTCCGGAGACCCCCTAATCCAGGACTCCCTCATGACCTCCGTGTAATAATCATACAGTGAGCCGGCCAGATGCTCCCGATACACCTGGTACATTGGATCAGTGCCCTCTGGGTGGAGTCGACGCCACACGTTCTGAAGCAGATGCGGCGAGGTGTAGGGGCTGGCTCGGACTAGTACAAAAATGGAACCGGAGCCATCTACACTCACAATCATTAGACGGTTAGTAATAACAATAATTAAAATGCATGCAATGTAGCAACCAATTTCTATTACTACCTGCACTCAAACTAAACTAGCTACCATTCAACTAGCGCGTCGACAGTCTAGCGTGTCCTACAGTCAGTGTTGCTCTGATACCAAGCGTTGTGGCACCCCAACTCAGAGCAACCGATTTACCTTGCATTGCCAGCCCAGAGATCAAGTCTTCTCGCAACATACAACAACTTGGTACAGAAAACAACCGCTTTATTGATGCTAGCGAAAACATAGGTTCGATATTGCATCAAGTAGCGAGGCCAAGTGGCACACACGGTGTGGCTGAACAATATGTACATTATTTAATGAACATGAAGGGACCTCGATCACGATAACTACTCGACAGCAGAACGACGATGAAGCGGAACTCCATAGCACAGGGACATCGATGTGGACACGATCTAGACACGGGAAGCACTCCGATCCAATAAGACTTTCCTGAAAGCTGGCACGACACGCCAGGTCAGTACATTGAATGTACTTGAAAGCTCACAACAAGCATAAGCATAATGACAAACAATATCATGATATTTAATCAAGTTAAATGCACTGCAATAACCTACTACTGATGCAGTGAAATCAATCTTGTGCACCGAGTCCCTCGGACTCTCTTACCATACGGGTTACCTTGTAACCAAATGGTGATCAAGCCCGGATCATAATCGAAACCAACACTTTGGTTCCCACAACGATCATTTTCATGATCTCACAAATCTCATCACATAACCAGGGCCAAGTATATAAATTTAGTGTGCAAGGTTACTAAATCATGTTGATCCATGGTGTGACCTACCTACGAGCCGTGTCCGTGACCGAGAACACGACTATCGATAGATTTGGTAAACAGTCTGCAGAGGTTAGTACATTATACCCACATCACGGAACCCGTGGCCTCGCACTGCCATTCGGGTGGACCAATGGCATTCCGACGGAACCCTCCCATTGCCATGACACTCTCCCGGCCACTCCGACCAACTCTCTTCTGGGCTAAGTCATGGGTGGCCCCGTGTCTACCAAAGACACCAACAGCCACCGTCGTGGCAAAACTTAAACGGTCCCAAACGGGGACAAGGTACCTTAACAACAATGGGCACACAAGGTTATGTCTGCTTACCGGGCCAGGGTACCGCACGCCCATAACCTTCCCTCGTTGGAGGTACTGACCAGAGGCATGACAACGGGCCGAATAAAGGCCTTCCCATAAAGGCAAATGTGGTTGCACTGGGAAAACTCGATTCAGTGGCACGTTGACTCGATCAACATTATATTGAAGTTGAATTAACATCAGGTTTAACTTGAAATAAGAATAACTCGAGCCATGAACATGCAACTATCCAACATGCATCACATATCACTTAAAGTAAACAGATCAACATCATCAAAGTTTTCTACTTGCACTAGTCATCATTAAGCTTCAGTGGTTTTACTTCACTGGTTTTCAACACACATCTATAATACCTAAATAGTTGATCCCCACTACTTCTAATTCTCTCAAGATGCAAGCCATCCACCTCACCAAGTGTGCCACGTCAACATCCACTAACAATATTTTTTAGCCCATGCAAAGCTTATTTCATTGTCAATAATTCTCTCAACATGCAAGCATCCCACTTCACCATACACTAACATTTCTTTTCAGCCCATGCAAACCATACCAATATGTTTATTTTTGTCACTAGACATATGTAGTTGATTAGTTAATTATTTAATTTATTTACTTCTTGAAGCTTGTGAAATGCCCTGATTTAGACAGAATGCAAGTACGGAATACGTATATGTTAAAATTAGTAGCTTTTGATTTAGATCTTTTCCTTCATATAAAAGTTGTTTGTAATTAATTTTTATATTCCCGCAGCAACGCGCGAGGAAATTACCTAGTCATTTTTAGTTATGCTATAATATATTAAAATTAATAACTCACATGAACAAAATACTACCGATCATATCCAAAAGCATAACCACACAATCAACACTACTTCTAATACCTTATACTAGTCCATGCATTCAAACAATACTATAAAATAAACATTTCAACCATGACAAAGTAACTAACATAAGCAATATCCATTAAATAATTAAATGCATGAAATAACTCATATTCAAGTTGGAAAAATCATAAATATTCAAATGGCACCATGCAAATGTTGGTGTGGCTTGCCTTAGTGCAGAGGAGGTTCACACTCCTCCTGGTTATCTTCAAGACAAGCTTCTCCCTCTGAAAATATTTAAAAGCAGCAAACGAAAATATCAAGATTCATTCTGAAAATCACCAGAAATTCTAGACAGCAGAGAAAAATCTCCATTTTGGTGTGCTGCTAGAACTTCTCAATACAAACACAATGCAAAAAGAATCAATTCATTTGGACTTATGGTTTAAAAGATATGGGTGGTCAAAGTTTCTGGTCAAAATATTTGAATTAAATTCAAATAAAAGAATTCCAGGGGTTGATGTCAAAAGCGTATTTTGCAAGTGGAGAGCCTGACAGTGGGCCCCGCCTGTCGGGTGTGGAAAGAGAGAGAGAGAGAGAGAGAGAGAGAGAGAGAGAGAGAGAGGGAGAGAAACAGAGGGGTGGCAGTGATCCGCCGGAGCTCACACCGGCGAGGAGGGCTTGTCGGCCGATTTGAGAGGGATAGATGGCTAGAGGGGGTCACGGCGCACCTTCTTGTACACGTGGCTCGTTGAGAGGTGACCGGAGCAGCTCGGAATCAACCTCCCAAGCGGCGGCTGCAGTTGGGTCTCACCGGAGATGAAGAAGACGGAGGAAAGCAGCGGTTCCAGGGGCTCCAACCGGGTCAACAGGCACCAACGGACCTCCAGGGAGTCGCCGGAGAAGGAGCTGGAGATCGAGGAGTAGTGGAAAGGTGAGGGCAAGCGGAGGGGATCGCCGGCGAGCTCGAGCTTGAGCACGGCGGCCCGAGGCCTGCCCGGCCGGTTTGCGGCTCCTCTATTGCTTGTGGTGGATGGCGGAGTGGGTGGATGAGCGCGGAGAGGCCAGGGGGCTCAGTATTTATAGGAGGAGGGGGTTGGGGGTTCTCGGATACACCGGAGCTCTCTGGAAGGTGACGCACGACGACGAGGAATTCCATGGAAGGGTGGAGAGGGCTCGGCAATCACGCGACCATTGTGAAGTGATACGTCTCCAACATATCTATAATTTTTTATTGTTCCATGCTATTATATTATCCATCTAGGATGTTTTATATGCTATTTTATATGATTTTTGGGACTAACCTATTAACCTAGAGCCCAGTGCCAGTTTCTGTTTTTTCCTTGTTTTTGAGTTTTACAGAAAAAGAATACCAAACGGAGTCCAATTGACGTGCCAATTTTTGATGAATTTTTATGGACCAAAAGAAGCCCCCGGAGTAAAAGAGTTGGACCAGAAGAGTCCTGAGCCATCCACAAGGGTGGGGGCGCGCCCTACCCCCCTAGGCGTGTCCCCTATCTCGTGGACGACTAGGAGACCCCCTTGATGTGAGACCAACGACAAAAATTCCTATAAATACAGAAACCTCCAGAAAATAACCTAGATCGGGAGTTCCGCCGCCGCAAGCCTCTATAGCCACCCAAAACCAATTGGGACCCTGTTTCGGCACCCTGCCGGAGGGGGAATCTATCACCGGTGGCCATCTTCATCATCCCGGCGCTCTCCGTAACGAGGAGGGGGTAGTTCACCCTCGGGGCTGAGGGTATGTACCAGTAGCTATGTGTTTGATCTCTCTCTCTCGTGTTCTTGATATGTCATGATCTTGATGTACCGCGAGCTTTGCTATTATAGTTGGATCTTATGATGTTTCTCCCCCTCTATCTCCTTGTGATGAATTGAGTTTTCCCTTTGAAGTTATCTTATTGGATTGAGTCTTTAAGGATTTGAGAACACTTGATGTATGTCTTGCATGTGCTTATCTGTGGTGGCAATGGGATATTCACGTGTCTACTTGATGAATGTTTTGGTGATCAACTTGTGGGTTCAATGACCTTGTGAACTTATGCATAGGGGTTGGCACACGTTTTCGTCTTGACGCTCCGATAGAAACGTTGGGGCACTCTTTGAAGTTCTTTGTGTTGGTTGAATAGATGAATATGAGATTGTGTGATGCATATCATATAATCATACCCGCGGATACTTGAGGTGACATTGGAGTATCCAAGTGACATTAGGGTTTTGGTTGATTTGTATCTTAAGGTGTTATTTTACTACGAACTCTAGGGCTGTTTGTGACACTTATAGGAATAGCCCAACGGATTGATCGGAAAGAATAACTTTGAGGTGGTTTCGTACCCTACAATAATCTCTTCGTTTGTTCTCCGCTATTACTGACTTTGGATTGACTCTTTGTTGCATGTTGAGGGATTGTTATATGATCTAATTATGTTATTATTGTTGAGAGAACTTGCACTAGTGAAAGTATGAACCCTAGGCCTTGTTTCGAAGCATTGCAATACCGTTTGTGCTCACTTTTATCATTAGTTACCTTGCTGTTTTTATATTTCCAGATTACAAAAACCTATATCTACCATCCATATTGCACATGTATCACCATCTCTTCGCCGAACTAGTGCACCTATACAATTTACCATTGTATTAGACTATTGGGTGTGTTGGGGACACAAGAGACTCTTTGTTATTTGGTTGCAGGGTTGTTTGAGAGAGACCATCTTCATCCTATGCCTCCCACGGATTGATAAACCTTAGGTCATCCACTTGAGGGAAATTTGCTACTGTCCTACAAACCTCTACACTTGGAGGCCCAACAACGTCTACAAGAAGAAGGTTGTGTAGTAGACATCAAGCTCTTTTCTGGCGTCATTGCTGGGGAAGTTAGCGCTTGAAGGTATATCTTTAGATCTTGCAATAGAATATTTTAGTTTCTTGTTTTATCACTAGTTTAATCTATAAAAGAAAACTACAAAAAGTGGAATTAAGGTTGCCTCATATGCTTCATCTTTTTAATGTCTTACGTGAAAATAAGGATTCCGGTAATTGTGCCAAAATGTTAGAAGAAGAATGCAATAAAATGTTTGGCATACAATCTTTGAATGACAAGCATTATTGCAATGTTGTTAGTATGAACTCTTTGAATATCCATAGTACTAATGATGATTGCACTAGTCATGATGAAAATATCTCTTATAAGCATGTCAATTTTGTGGAGTGCATAGAGTTTGCAAGTACACACCAAATAGGGAAGATAGATTTTGCAAGAGGCATAAGTATTTAGAAACTAAATGGTTGCAAGAAAGGCTAGATGTTTGTGCTGAAAATTTAAATTTTCTTAGCCATCCTTGTGAACTTTGCAATGAACATGGTCATTTAAATATCCAATGCAAATTGTTTCATGATCGAATCGTGTCCAAAAATTGTGATGAGTTGATTTCCCTTGCGCATCATAACGAACTTAGTTTGCTTCGGGGTTATGAAGAAATGAAACGTATAACTAAGGATATTCCAGAATTTTCCCTTGAGACAGTTCTTGATTTTGATCTAGAGGAAATTTATATGTATCGTGCGGTGAATTGCATTGAAGATCCTTATATTGCCAATTATATAAAGACAAGAAAACAAATAGAAGATGAAGAGAATACTAATGAAATGAAAGAGATTTCCCAATATCCTCCTATTATTTCTTATGATGAATCAGGTAACGAGGAGGAGCTTTCTATTCAACCAATTTCATTAATAAGGAGCTCCAAAAAGAGGGTTAAACCCACACATAATGTGAAGAAGAAAAAGAAAATACGGAGAAGCAAAGGTAAAAAGGTATCCCTCCCAAATGATGTTTTTTTGACCTGGCCTCCCAAATGATGTTGCTCCTATTACTCATTGTGATGATGATAATTGCTATACTATTGGTGCTATACATACTATTAATGATGAGAGTGATTATGCTTATGATATGCAAAGGCCCAAGCTTGGGGATGCTATGTTTGATGAGAATGACATGTTTGAGAATTTATTTGTTGCAATTAATGTCCATCCCAAGCTTGGGGATGCTATGTTTTATGAAGACGATATTTTTAACCTCCCAAGTTTTGATGAGCAAATTTATTATGATGATAGCATGCCTCCTATTTATGATGATTATATTGATGAAATTGAGTTTGGAAGAGAGTCAACTTTAGGAAGTAATGATCCCACTATTTTGGAGGATGTTTAATCTTATTGTGATAATTATAAAAGTGGATTTGGAGAGGTCATGACTTTATTTAGTAATGATTCCATTATCTTGGAAGAGGTTTCAATTGATTATGACGAGAACAAAGTTGCTACTTATGATGATTATTGTGATGATACTTATGTTATAAAAAGTAGTGATGATTATATTTACAAAAAAATTCATGATTATGATTACCCTTTTCTGAACATTACTCTTTTAGTGTGGAAACAATTTATAGTATTCGAGTTTCTTATGATACTCCCACTATTCCGAATGAGAAGAATTTTGCTTATGTGGAGAGTAGTAAATTTTCTATGCTTGTAGATCATGAAAAGAATGCTTTATGTGATGGTTATATTGTTGAATTCATTCATGATGCTACTGAAAATTATTATGAGGGAGGAATATATGCTCGTAGGAATTGCAATAATATCAAATTTCCTCTCTTCGTGCTTAAAATCTTGAAGTTATGCTTGTTTTGCTTTCCTATGCTAGTTGATTCTTGTTCCCACAAGTTGTTTGCTCACAAAATCCCTATGCATAGGAAGTGGGTTAGACTTAAATGTGTTTGTCATATGCTTCATGATGCTCCCGTTATGTTTCAATTCTTATCTTTTATGTGAGCATCACTGAAATTATCATGCCTAGCTAGAAAGGCATTCAAGAAAAGCGCTTGTTGGAAGACAACCCAACATTTATAACTATTTTTTTTGTGTGTTCACATGATTATGCTACTGTATTAATCTTGTTTCATAGCTTTTGTTTCAATAAAGTGCCAAGTAAGACCTTTGGGATGGCTTACGGTGATAGTTGATTTGATCTTGCAGGAAAACAGAAACTTTTGCACCCAGGATATTAGTTTTCATTTTTAACAGAAGCACAATAAAATACTGATTTTTTTGCATAATATTAATAAACAAATTGCCTCGTACTTCCTAATTTCTCAGGATTTTCGGATTCACAGAAGTATTCGAGAGTTGCAGATTACTACAGACTGTTCTGTTTTTTGACAGATTCTGTTTTCGATGCATAGTTTGCTTGTTTTCTAATTTCTATGGCTTATATTGCTTGATATAAATTGTAGAAATGATATGGAACAGTAGGCATCATGTGAGAAAAATTATGAATCTTGTCTTGACAGTACCGAATGGTGATTTTCTTTCTTATACTAACAGAGCCTACGAGTTTTCTGTTAAGTTTTGTGTTGTGAAGTTTTCAAGTTTTGGGTAAAGATTCGATGGACTATGGAATAAGGAGTGGAAAGATCCTAATCTTAGGGATGACCAATGCACCCCAAGGTAATATTCAAGGACAACCAAGAGCCTAAGCTTGGGGATGCCCCGGATGGCATCCCTTCTTTCGTCTTCGTTCATCGGTAACTTTACTTGGAGCTATATTTTTTATTCACCACATGATATGTGTTTTGCTTGGAGCGTCATTTTTTTGCTTGATGTTTGAATAATATACCAAGATCTTAAATTCTTAAATATTTGAGAGTCTTCACATAGTTGCAAAATTATTCGACTACTCATTGATCTTCACTTATATCTTTTGGAGTAGTTTGTCATTTGCTCTAGTGCTTCACTTATATCCTTTTAGAGCACGGCGGTGGTTTTATTTTGAAGAAATAGATGAACTCTCATGCTTCACTTATATTAATTTGAGAGTCCTAAACAGCATGGTAATTTGCTTTGGTTATGAAACTAGTCCTAATATGATGGGCATCCAAGACGGGTATAATAAAAACTTTCATATAGAGTGCATTGAATACTATGAGAAGTTTTCTCGTAGAATCGTCATGACAGATGTCCTAGTGTGAGGACTTAGTCGTGAGGCTAATGCATCTATGTGGTAGCTTGAGAGGGGTTGAGTGGAATCGAGAGACACAACGCAATACAAGGCTTTAGACAGCTTTGGGCCCCGGGAAACATCATCCGGTAACAACCCTACGTGTTGTTTGAGGCTATCTCTCATTATGATCATGAGGAAGTCACCGTAAACCGGCTCTCCCAGTTAACCCTAACCCTTTAAGATTGTTTCTTCTTACTTGTCCCTCTTTGGGGAGCCCGGCCCCTCCTTGTATAAGTTGAAGGGGCGGGTTACATGTAGAGTCCAACTCGGACTTAAGACTTTAACTATTATGACTTTTCTACATGGGCTTCTTAACATCTTGGGCTTCATAACGTCTCGGGCTTCATAACTCCTAGCAACCCGGTTACCACTGCCTACCGGGAGTTAACTGGTGCCAGTTTAAGATGGTCTGCCGCTTTATGATTGTCTGTTGAGTTATCATCTGACTTAACTCATGTCTTAATTGTCATCCGGTTTAACAACCTGCCGGTTTACCATCTGGGTTAACTGCATGTTTTACCTGTCTGTCTTAACTGTCAGTCGGTTTAACAACCTGCCGGTTTACCATCTGACTTAACACCAACCGGTTTACCACCTACTTTAACACCTGCCGGTTTACTAAGTCCCAGATGGGTTATAACTCCGGCCGGATCATACCGCGGGGTATATCCCCGACATTAGCCCCCGGTTTAATTTGGATTTATCCATGTTAAACTGATCCTGATCATCCTTAAGTCCTTGTTACTTTCTTCTTCTAGAAAATCCGGGTCAATAGGCCAGCTTCATAATCAATTTGTTGACATTAGTTTGTCATAGAGAAATATTGTGAAGAATAACTCCTTTGACTCAGCTCCCAATGCTTAACAAAAATATTGGTCTTTGAAATACTCATCTGATCTTCAGCCGGTTTAAGAATGTAGAACTTGCCGGTTTAAGAATGTAGAACTTTGTCGGTTTAAGACTTAAACTTGCCGGTTTACAAATAGTGATGGCACCGGGTCATAATTGCAGTTAACATCAAGCTTGAAAATATACCTCTTATATGCCTATCACTTGTAACCCCCAAGTCTTAAAAAGGCAACGTAGTAACAGCTTAAGATTTGCTTCAATATGAATGTCACAAGCTTGAAGAAATCCAAATTGTTCATCTCAGTCACTAGTCAAAACTGAATATTCCACATATGTAGCCCCCAAGTGCCGGGTTGTCATGCTTGCAGCAACCTGGGACTTGTAATTGCCTGATGCTCATAAAAATTTCAACCAGTGTAGCCCCCAAGGGCCGGGTCATTATGCAATAGTGAGCAGGGACTTTATAAATATGATCATATAGACTTTAACAACAACGTGTAGCCCCCAAGAGCCGGCTCAGTAAGATATTATTGAGCTGGGACTTTATATATACTTCTTTTGAAAAGAACATCATATGATGTAACCCCCATCATGGGGCTTGAACCCACGTCCACAAGGTTAAGAGCTTTGTGCTCTACCAACTGAGCAGTGGGCCCTTCAATATAATGGAATAAAACTTGTGTACCTTGAATTGTTGATAGGAGCAATTGGTAGCCCCCAAGGGCCGGCTCATTACGATGTGATGAGTTGGGTCTTCAATAAGTGAGGACACAATGACTTTGCATTAGCCCCCAAGTGTCATGGTGCATGCTTGCAGCGACATGAGACTTGTGTACTTGATGTAATCCCAACTTGAATAATGTAGCCCCCAAGTGCCGGGTCGTAAGCCTGCAGCGATTCGGGACTATTCCTTCCATTGTAGAATAAATCATATCCATTGATAATATGATAGCCATTGCGCTAAAGCGACTTTGAAAACCTTAATCATAATACTGGTTATTGATAACCATAATTAAAATCCAGCCGTGTTGGCTATTAAAGATTTTAAATAATATAACCTGGTTTGAAAACCGATTCCTGCCATATAAACCGGTATATCCATGCACATATGATACATGCTATGATGATGTAATGATGATATATGATGTAATATATGATGATGTATATGTATGATCAAGAGGGTTTAAGCTATGGTTCGGATACGACTAGAGCCCCATGTAGTTATAATTATGGCATTGCGCCAATCAAGAGGTGTAGCTATGGTTCTAATACGACCAAGCTCCCAAGTGATTTCCCTAGTGCCCTTATGCCTATCAAGAGGTGTAACTATGGTTCGAACCCATAGCCCCCAGGTGATTTTCCTGGTGGCCTTATGCCGATCAAGAGGTGTAGCTATGGTTCGGATGCGACCAAGCCCCCAAGTGATTTTCTTGGTGCCCTTATGCTTATCAAGAGGGTGTAAGCTATGGTTTGGATACGACCAAGCCCCCAAGTGATTTCCCTGGTGGCTTTAAGCCTATCAAGAGGTGTGACTATGGTTCAAACATAGCCCCCAAGTGATATTGTGAGCTGTGCTCAAGGGATACCCATGTTTGAGTTGTGCTATGCAGCAGACTCTCTTTGGCCCCTTATGATAATATTGGCTTGATAGCCGGATTACCGAAATAACCAGAGTTGTGCTCTTATGATAATATTGGCTTGATAGCTGGATCAAGAGGGTAGTAGTGCTATGTTCTCTTTGGTGAATACACCTATGTTTGAACAGGAAGCCCCCAAACTCTCTTTGGTCCCTTTAATTTTTCCTGAGAACTCGAACTTGCAAAAAATTATTCTTTTTTTTTGAACCAGAAATTATTAAACCGGATATTGAGAGATTCAAAGCTTTGTGGGAGACAGCCTTCCCTTGAGCCGGATTTTAAATCGGAATCCTTCTTTTTAAGCCGGAAATTTTCTGGCGGCCTTTAAATTTGCACCAATATGGCGGTTTAGGGTCCTGCATTAGATAACTTTGCAAGCCGGAGTAATTGCTCTTTTTTAAAGAAAGCAATATATAATAGAAAACTATACTGGATGGATTTCACCTGATATGTCATGCCAGAAACTATTCACCGCGGAGTTGATGACCATTGAAACCAATCACGGGTGAATCGACCGCAGGAGCAGACAAATGAGTCGGCCGCAATGTTGTAAACTGCTGTCGTCGGGTAAGTCGACCGCGACGTTTTTGTGATCCGGTGCGGATGCGAGAGACGGCCGCAACTTTTTAAACCAGTGTGAGCCTCATGTCCATGGCATGACGTCACTTGTGTAGTGGTCCTTGTACTAAATAAAATATATTTAAAGACAGTGTAATGTCCTCAGAGGTATTTAATGCATGCTAAAAACACTGAGACAGATAGCACCTGATTTATTTTCTGGGTGAACGCAGATACTGGGAATGGATAATGTTGGATGTATTCTGGTGCGGCCTTCGGTATTTAAACAGAACCAACAGATAGCCTCTGTATCAATATGCTGATGACCTCCTGTTCTGCACAAGGCGCGTGTGTGGTCGGAGTTGTCCCATCTGTAGCGTTGTGGTAGATTAACAACAGAAAAGTACTTCTGGACTTGGAACTTTTGACTCAAGCATGGAGCAGCTGCGCGATACGCCGGAGAAGCCAAAAAAGAAAAACTCTCTGGTCCTTTCCTTTCAACACCTCATTCTTCATCTTTTGATTGATGCTGGTAACTCTTGCTGATGATCATCCTGGTAAAGCTGGTATTTTCATCACATGACACTCAGCCGTAGGGTTGATGATGACTTCAGAATCCTCACTCTCATAGGAGTTAGCACTAATAGCAAAATACATTACGTCGGTCGCGTTCATAGTCTTCCTTTGAGCGAAGCATCATAGTATTTTTTTTAGCACGGCTGCTCGGTCCTCCCAACGCGTATCTCCTTGTATGTTTGCTTCGAACCACCAAATAGTACTCCTTTGGATGTATTTCATTAATCCGGTGCCCCGCTGAGAGCACTAACGGTAAGGCCATCTGAAGTGGCGATCTAGCAGAAGCGACAATGATGGTTGAGTCATCTACTCAAGACTTCCCTGAAGAAGGTCAGTGCAGCGTTGACCCGACATGTGCGGGAGCTGTAAGCTCAAAGCAGGAAAGGCTACAACAGTGAATTCATCGCACGCCGCATCGGGCGCGTCCGCGGAGAAATTGAACAGGCAGCCAGCCAGCCCCCGAGCAAGCTGGAACAGAAGTGATGTGTAAAGACAGAGGGCCCAATAACGGCGGCTAGGTAACATAGCAGTTCGACGGCTCGACTCGACTCTGCTGTAGCTGAAAAGGCATCCGACGAGGCGAGACGGAGGCCTGTCGAGGGGTCCGGGCGGCTTGAGGTCACGGTGGGGGTGCACAGCCGGGCAATTGAGGCCGCGAGAGCAGGAAATTTGAGTCTCGGAGGCAACGACCCAACACCGCGTCTCAGAAGGGATTCTAGCAAGGAAAACGGCGGGCCGGCCATTATGTCCATGAAGACGACTCGGTGCGCGGTGGTTCATAGACCGAGCGAGGCCGTGCAAGACTGCTCGGCTGAGGCGACTCGGTGATGGAGCTCCTGCAGGTGGTGGTGTGAGGCGGCGCCGAAACAGCCATGGAGGCCAGCGCCGGCGGAATGAGAAAGCGAAGCCCATCGGCTTCAAGGTTGTAATTGACACCCGGCCAAGCGGTTTGAGGCCTGGGTGACTTTAGAGCGGCTGCGAGGGCGGTTCAACACGGCAACTCAAGGCGACACGATAGTGAGGGCAGAACTCCAGCCATGAAGCAGGCTCCGGTGGTGACTCCAAGGCGAGCAATCAAGGTAAGATTTGAGGTGCGCTCCGACAGCTTGGTAACGCAATGCGGCGATTTGAAGGTGTAGTGGCTCAGTGGCAATGGAGTAAGGCCAAGGCGGTGACTCAGCAACGCAGGGCGGTTCACCGCGGACATGTTGCAGCTGTGCTGGACTCAGCACGGCGGGTTACGGCCACAAATGGCGGGTTGGAAAGGCACCGGCAGCTCAAGGCAGAAGTGGCGACCTAGCGCAGCAGCGACGCACGGCAGAAACGGTTCGAGGCAGAGGTGATTGCGGCGGCAGCTCAACGGTGGCGGTAGGAAAGCGGCCCTGCAGTTTATGGAAGCAGAGGCGGGCCGAAGCAGCCGGCGGATTGTGGACGCGCTCGCGACCATAACAACAGAGGCGGGCTGACCCATACGACGGCAGCTTGAAGCGGCGGAGGACCGGGGCGGGTCGACAAGGCGTAGAAGGCGGAACAAATCCGTGGCGACAGGGCGGTTTGTCAAACCGAGGTGGGTCTCAGCTTGCGGCGCGGCGGTTTGGATCAAGGCACGTCCATGGCAGCTTGAAGTGAGGGCAACTTGAGGCAGCTTTCGAGCAGAAGCACACCGACTTGAGGAGGCCCCAGCGAGGCGGAGCAAGGCTTGGTGGCGTACCGGCTCGAGGCGGCGTCTGGTCGATGGGTGAGCAGTGGAGGTGAGCTGCCTGGTGTTTTTCATGGCTGCGGCAAAGCGGAGATGGGCGGTTCACCATGAGGCGATGGAGGCGGCGTCCAACTCGGAGTCCAGCGAGGCAGAGGCGCGATGGTGCTTCTGAGCAGTGTGGTCATGGCCGCGGTCGCGGCTTGATACAGCAGCCCATGGCAGCCACTTGAAACGGAGGCAAAGCCAAACCGGGGCTAGTAACCCATGTGAACGGGTGTTGTGAGCCATTGCTGACGGAATTTTTCTCATCAGCTTTTGTCTTTCGTGACTAACACTTGGACTCAGTCAATGCATTGCTGCAATTTTTCTTCTTAAGAGTAGCAGCAATCATGGACGCAGGAATTGCAATTTGCGGTAAGCAGATCAGTCTGGGGCAGTTTTGTACGGCGGCGAGCTGGCCGGGCGACTCACGGCCGGGCTGACCCGCGGCAAAGAGAGGAAACAGGTGGGTCAATGAGGTGAGGAGATGCCGCGGCCGGCTTGGAGCGGGTAATCCGGGTCATAATCTTCTCCTCCTTCAACTGCTAATAGCCAATTTGCCATGGCACTTTGATCATGTGCAGCTGGATGATATTGAGACCAGAACGGTTTTGACCAGAGGCTATCTGGATTCAGATGATAGAACTTTTCTATTAAAAAATTTGGCGACTTGACCGCTTGCTGGATCGCCGTCAGCCTCGGCGGATCGTAAAATAGCTGCCATCGACACGCATAGACACGGTAACTCGGACTTTTCTAGTGTCATCAAGATGGGTCATCATGTCGACGAGTCATCAAGGTGGGTCATCACGCCCTTCTCCAGATTGTGGCTGACTTGAATAATCCATATCCATCTTCGAATCTTTTTCGAACAAGCAGGCACTCGTGAGATATCGGTTTGATCCGACGCAATCCTTTCATATCCGAGCTGAGTCTTTCTTTCTCCGGAAAATTGCAAACTTCTCGATCCCTAGGAGAGATTCCTCCAAGAAATTAACACCACCGTGCGCGGCTCCACGATGGGCGCCAACTATCGTAGAATCATCACGGCAGATGTCCTAGTGTGAGGACTTAGTCGTGAGGCCAACGCATCTATGTGGTAGCTTGAGAGGGGTTGAGTGAAATCAAGAGACGCAACGCAAGACAAGGGTTTAGACAGCTTCGGGCCCCGGGAAACATCATCCAGTAACAACCCTGTTGTTTGAGGCTATCTCTCATTATGATCATGAGGAAGTCACCGTAAACCGGCTCTCCCAGTTAACCCTAACCCTTTAAGATTGTTTCTTCTTACTTGTCCCTCTTTGGGGAGCCCGGCCCCTCCTTATATAAGTTGAAGGGGCGGGTTACATGTATAGAGTCCAACTCAAACTTAAGACTTTAACTATTATGACTTTTCTACATGGGCTTCTTAACATCTTGGGCTTCATAATGTCTCGGACTTCATAACTCCTAGCAACCCAGTTACCACTGCCTGTCGGGAGTTAATTGGTGCCGATTTAAGATGGTATGCCGGTTTATGATTGTTTGCTGAGTTATCATCTGACTTAACTCCTGTCTTAATTGTCAGCCAGTTTAACAACCTGCCGGTTTACCGTCTGGGTTAACTGCCTGTTTTACCTGTCTGTCTTAACTATCAGCCGGTTTAACAACCTGCCAGTTTACCGTCTGACTTAACACCAACCGGTTTACCACCTACTTTAACACCTGCCGGTTTACTAAGTCTCAGCCGGGTTATAACTCTGGCCGGATCATACCGCGGGGTATATCCCCGACAAGTTTGATACTTGATGATTGTTTTGAGATATGAAGATGGTGATATTAGAGTCATGCTAGTTGAGTAATTGTGAAATTGAGAAATACTTGTGTTGAGGTTTGCAAGTCCCATAGCATGCACGTATGGTAACCATTGTGTGACAAATTTGAAGCATGAGGTGTTTCTTTGATTGCCTTCCTTACGAGTGGCGGTCGGGGACGAGCGATGGTCTTTTCGTACCAATCTATCCCCCTAGGAGCATGCGCGTAGTGCTTGGTTTTGATGACTTGTAGATTTTTGCAATAAGTATGTGAGTTCTTTATGACTAATGTTGAGACCATGGATTATACGCACTCTCACCCTTCCATCATTGCTAGCCTCTTCGGTACCGCGCATTGCCCTTTCTCACCTCGAGAGTTGGTGCAAACTTCGCCGGTGCATCCGAACCCCGTGATATGATACGCTCTATCACACATAAGCCTCCTTATATCTTCCTCAAAACAGCCACCATACCTACCTATTATGGCATTTCCATAGCCATTCCGAGATATATTGCCATGCAACTTCCCACCGTTCCGTTTATTATGACACGCTTCATCATTGTCATATTACCTTGCATGATCATGTAGTTGACATCATATTTGTGGCAAAGCCACCGCTCATAATTTTTATACATGTCACTCTTGAATCATTGCACATCCCGGTACACCGCCGGAGGCATTCATATAGAGTCATATTATGTTATCGAGTTGTAATTTTTGAGTTGTAAATAAATAGAAGTGTGATGATCATCATTATTAGAGCATTGTCCCGTGTGAGGTAAAAAAGAGAAAGGCCAAATAAAAAAGAGAAGGCCCAAAAAATGAGAGAAAAAGAGAGAAGGAACAATGCTACTATCCTTTTTCCACACTTGTGCTTCAAAGTAGCACCATGATCTTCATGATAGAGAATCTTTTATTTTGTCACTTTCATATACCAGTGGGTATTTTCATTATAGAACTTGGATTGTATATTCCAACAATGGGCTTCCTCAAAATGCCCTAGGTCTTCGTGAGCAACCAAGTTGGATGCACACCCACTTAGTTTCTTTTGTTGAGCTTTCATACATTTATAGCTCTAGTGCATTCGTTGCATGGCAATCCCTACTCCTCGCATTGACATCAATTGATGGGCATCTCCATAGCCCGTTGATTAGT
This sequence comes from Triticum aestivum, assembly GCF_018294505.1. Lineage (NCBI taxonomy): Eukaryota > Viridiplantae > Streptophyta > Magnoliopsida > Poales > Poaceae > Triticum > Triticum aestivum. The sequence goes on along the minus strand of NC_057806.1, from coordinate 525,454,982 downwards.
CGTGTCGATGTGAGACTTTCTCTTTTTTTGTCTTATCCACACAACCTCCATCATCATATTCTGTTCCACCTATAGTGCTATGTCCATGGCTCGCGCTCATGTATTGCGTGAAAGTTGAAGAAGTTTGAGAATACTAAAGTATGAAACAATTGCTTGGCTTGTCATCGGGGTTCTGCATGATAGGAGCATTTTGTGTGACGAAAATAAAGCATGGCCAAACTATATGATTTTGTAGGGATGAGCTTTCTTTGGCTATGTTATTTTGAGAAGACATAATTGCTTGGTTAGTATGCTTGAAGTATTATTATTTTTATGTCAACATTAAACTTTTTATTGAATCTTGCGGATCTGAACATTCATGCCACAATAAAGAAAATTACATTGATAATTATGTTAGGTAGCATTCCACATCAAAAAATTTGTTTTTTTCATTTACCTACTCGTGGACGAGGAAGAATTAAGCTTGGGGATGCTTGATACGTCTCCAACGTATCTAAATTTTTGATTATTCCATGCTATTATATTATCCATCTAGGATGTTTTATATGCTATTTTATATAATTTTTGGGACTAACCTATTAACCTATAGCCTAGTGCCAGTTTCTATTTTTTTTCCTTGTTTTTGAGTTTTACAGAAAAAGAATACCAAACGGAGTCCAATTGACGTGCCACTTTTTGATGATTTTTATGGACCAAAAGAAGCCCCGGGAGTAAAAGAGTTGGGGCAGAAGAGTCCCAAGCCATCCACGAGGGTGGGGGCGCGCCCTACCCCCCTAGGCGCGTCCCCCTATCTCGTGGACGACTCGGAGACCCCCTTGATGTGATACCGACGCCAAAAATTCCTATCAATACATAAACCTCTAGAAAATAACCTAGATCAGGAGTTCCCCTGCCGCAAGCCTCTGTAGCTACCAAAAACCAATCGGGACCCTATTCGAGCACCCTGCCGGAGGGGGGGGATCCATCATCGGTGGCCATCTTCATCATCCCGGCGCTCTCCATAACGAGGAGGGAGTAGTTCACCCTCGGGGCTGAGGGTATGTACCAGTAGCTATGTGTTTGATCTCTCTCTCTCTCTCCCTCTCTCTCTCTCTCGTGTTCTTGATATGGCATGATTTTGATGTACCGCGAGCTTTGCTATTATAGTTGGATCTTATGATGTTTCTCCCCCTCTATCTCCTTGTGATGAATTGAGTTTTCCCTTTGAAGTTATCTTATCAGATTGAGTCTTTAAGGATTTGAGAACACTTGATGTATGTCTTCCATGTGCTTATCTGTGGTGACAATGGGATATTCACGTGATCTACTTGATGTATGTTTTGGTGATCAACTTGCGGGTTCAGTGACCTTGTGAACTTATGCATAGGGGTTGGCACATGTTTTCGTCTTGACTCTCTGGTAGAAACTTTGGGGCACTCTTTGAAGTTTTTTGTGTTGGTTGAATAGATGAATCTGAGATTGTGTGATGCATATCTTATAATCATACCCGCGGATACTTGAGGTGACATTGGAGTATCCAGGTGACATTAGGGTTTTGGTTGATTTGTATCTTAAGGTGTTATTTTACTACGAACTCTAGGGCTGTTTGTGACACTTATAGGAATATCCCAACGGATTGATCGGAAAGAATAACTTTGAGGTGGTTTCGTACCCTACAATAATCTCTTCATTTGTTCTCCGCTATTAGTGACTTTGGAGTGACTCTTTGTTGCATGTTGAGGGATTGTTATATAATCCAATTATGTTATTATTGTTGAGAGAACTTGCACTAGTGAAAGTATGAACCCTAGGCCTTGTTTCGATGCATTGAAATACCGTTTGTGCTCACTTTTATCATTAGTTACCTTGCTGTTTTTATATTTTCAGATTACAAAAACCTATATCTACCATCCATATTGCACTTGTATCACCATCTCTTCGCCGAACTAGTGCACCTATACAATTTACCATTGTATTGGGTGTGTTGGGGACACAAGATACTCTTTGTTATTTCGTTGCAGGGTTGTTTGAGAGAGACAATCTTCATCCTACGCCTCCCATGGATTGATAATTCTTAGGTCATCCACTTGAGGGAAATTTGCTACTGTCCTACAAACCTCTGCACTTGGAGGCCCAACAATGTCTACAAGAAGAAGGTTGAGTTGTAGACATCATGAAGCTTGCGGACGAGCACAGGGACGTGGGCGCAGACGAAGATAGTGGCACGGGGCGCACAGTGGCTTTGGTTGCGTCGTGCCCGTGCTTGCTGTGGCGTATACGACGTCGGGAGCACCAGGGAGGGGTCAAGCGTGAAGAGACGAGGCTGGTGGCACGGTGCGGCAGTCGGTGGCGAGCGCTGAGACGAGCACGCGTCGAACAGAGACTCGGGCGCAGCGCAGAGCTCGTCGAACGCATGCCAGAGCCCGTGTCCAGACGCGGTCACTACGCTAGCTCGGTCAAAACGATGCCCAGGCGATGCCAACCCGTGTCTAACGTGTTGTTCGTGCAGTGTTTAGTCTAGGGGAAGAGATGGAACACTATCAAGCCGACCAGATTGAACGTGAGCTAATCAGCAAGTTTCTGGTCAGAAACTTTGGCACTGTGTTTGGAGAGGTTCTAGAAGAGTGCTAATCTCCTGGGGTTAAGGTTTTCTTAGGAGGGTAATGAGGCTCAAGAAAAATCAGTCCCATTGGATCAAAGAATAATACACTTGTTGTAGAAACTGCATTTTGAGGCCAGTACAGAAAGGATTTTCTGTAGAAAAAATATTCCAAATAAGTATGAAATATTTTTGCATGGGGAGGTGTGCCAAGGTCCAAAGAATATTTGGGAATTTTCTCAGATTTTTAGGAGTAGGGAAAATGAGGGTTGCTTTGGAGCATAGGTTGCTGAAATGATTTTCAGAGAAGAAAAAGAATATTTTTAATTTATGAAAAATATTCCTTGGGACATTTTTGGATTTTTCAGAGAGGAAATGATGATTATGATAGGGATGGGTCACTTGGGTGAAAATCAAGGACATGCCCAAGTGTTTAAGTCCAAGTGATTTGATTCAAAAACTCCAAATTCAAAATCAAAGGCAAAGAAGTTCGAAAAAAGAGAGAAGGCAAAAACCAGGCTGTCACATAGGACTATCATGCATGGGTGCAATAGCAACAATTTCATGTTCAACATAAGGAACTATAGCAAGTTCATCTCCATAAACATAATTCATATTGGCATCATGGCCACAAGCATAGCAAGCATCAAGTTCATCAAAAAGGGATATTTCAAACGAATCAACGGGATCATAGAAATTATTATAGCATGCATCCTTCGGTAAGAACGAAGGGACATTAAACAATGTATGAGTTGAAGAGTTATTCTCATTATAAGGTGGGCACGAGTAGCTAATCCGCTCTTCCTCCTTTTGTTCTTCACTCTCCTCATCATCTTTTTCATCCAATGAGCTCACAATTTCATCAATTCCTTCTCCCATAGACTCCTGCAAAATATTAGCCTCTTCTTGGACAGCAGAGAAGTACTCAATATATTCTTTAACATAAGCATTAGAAGCATACTTTTCATAGGAATATTTAAGTATGGCAAAATTTTCAGATTTGTAAAGAGTAGCATCATACTTTTCAATCAAAGCAGCAATTTCATAGAACCCTTAAAAGCAAAAAATTCTTCAATTTGTTCAGTATCAAAGTAATTATAAACACCCTTAGCATAGGAAGATAAGATTTCATTATACTTAAACTCACATTGGAAGGTAAGGTGTTTTTTAGGGTCCTCGGAACAACAAGTAAAACCATGTATTCCGCATAAATTCTGTCGGCGTTCTGGGAATCGGGGTACCCAGACTTGCCTTCCCGCGGCCCACGACGTGGCTTCATCGACGGCCTGGTACAGCCCACCTTCAGCATCGACAACTCAAGACCCTCGCGAGGGGCCGAGCCTCGTGAGGCGGACGACACCAAGACCTCCACGAGGAGCGGCCTCCTCAGGCTGACTCCGGAGGAGCGGAGATTTCTATGGAGGCTTCACCTCATAAGGTTCAGATGACGTGAGCCATGACGACCAAGGCCAGGTGGGCGCCAGCGGGCGCGGTGTACCAGTTTCCTCTTTGGTCCTAAGGAGGCAAGCGCCGACGCGGAGTCTCGAGGAATCAGCCAAAAGTTTCCATTCTGGTGCAACAGGACCAAGACCGCCAGGACGGCAGGACGGAGGTCATCGCCGAGCCCACCACAGCGTCGCGACCAGAGACTTTTGCAGGCGGAGACTACTTTTGTCAGGATATCATGTACTAGTTGTCTCCCTTTAAATTTGGCCGTTGTGGGAACCCTTCCCGCCTTCATTTTGGGAAGCGGGCCAAGGCCACTATAAATAGGGCCTAGCCACCACCATAGAGGGGATCCAGATCCGAACCAGAGAGATCATCCTCTTCCCCGCCAGCTCAAGAACACACCCTCCTGAGGTTGTTCTGCCATTGTACTAGTTCATCCTCAGCCCCTCGAGGCCAATCCACCACAAAGCAGGAGTAGGGTCTTACATAGCAAGGTGGCCCGAACCTGGGTAAAATGTTGTGTCTCGTTTCCTTCCTGTTCATCAAGCTAGGCCGAGAGATTGGCGAGTATGCAGACTAGGGAGGTTGAGTTCTTCGCACGCACCCAGAGTTCAAACCTCTCAAGGGTCTACGGAGCCCGAAATCCGACAAATTCAAAGCATAGCAATACAAACTATTAATATGATGCCATAAAAGTTTCCCTTTTTGAGATAGGCGGTGTCGCACAAAATAAGCATGCTCATCTAATGATTTTTCCTCAACTAAGCTAGTTGGGGTTTCAGCACAACCACATAGGGATCGAAGATTATCCAAGTAGAAAGCTTCAGTACTATGATTGATTTTGGCCGGTTCTTCAACCATTGGTTTAGTAGGTACAACTAATTTTTTTTTGGTATTTTGCGTTTCCTACCCATAACTAAAGATAGAAAACAAGAGCACAAAATAAAATCTACTTAGTGATAAAGCAAACAAGCACACATGAGAATATTCACCCCACGCTATTGCTTCCTGGCAACGGCGCCAGAAAAAGGTCTTGATAACCCACAAGTATAGGGGATCGTTTGTAGCCTTCTTCGATAAATAAGAGTGTCGAATCCACCGAGGAGCTAAAGGTTGAACAGATGTTCCCTCAAGTTTCATCGACCACCGATACAACTCTACACACACTTGACGTCTGCTTTACCTTATCTAAAACAAGTATGAAACTATTTTGCAAGAATAAACTACGAGTGCTTTGTGAGGATAAAACTACGAATAAATTGCAAGGTAATAAAAGTGGATAGCTTTTTTCAACAAGAAAGTCATTTGTCCCTAGGCAATGATAACAAGTATCGGTAATCATTCTTGTAATTTTATATGAGGGAGAGGCATGAGCTAACATACTTTTTCTACTTGGATCATATGCACTTATGATTGGACCCTAGCAAGCATCCGCAACTACCAAGTACAAAATCCTCTTTATCCCATACGCCATAACCCACTTATTCACGTTTAGGTTGTTGTCATCCCCCGCAACACTGACAATGAGCAAACCATGAACATATCGCAAAACCCTGCAGTGGGGACCCCTCACGTTTGCGCGAGACGGATGACACTGTAGGACAGCACCATAAATAAAATATACAATCATACCAACCAAGATCATGATTAAGCCACAGGACAAAACAGATCTACTCAAACATCATAGGATAACCATAGATCACTAGGAAATCTTCTATATCTAAATAGCTAGCCCCCACTAACTATTTCTCTCAATATGCAAGCATGCCACATCATCCCATAGCATGCATGAGAAAAGGCCCACCTCCACTATCATATGTCTCCCAACATGCAAGCATGTCACTTCATCATTAAACATGCATGAAAAAAAAGACTCATCTCAACATGCGAACATCCAAGAGAATTTTCATTCTACTATGCTATTTAGATTTAATATTTTTTTTACAATTATATAGTAATCAAACATAATAAATTATATGCATTTTCAGTTTTAGCTTTTATATTATTACTTCAGTTATTCATTATTCATACAACGAATCACATTGAAATATGTTGCAAAATATTCCCGCAACAACGTGCGGGGTATCATCTAGTAATATGTGGAGTTGAGCACCATGTTTAAGTAGAGATTACAGCGGGGAGAAGAGGTTTTACACTGCTGCATAGAGGGGGAGAGTTGGTGTTGACGGTAGCAAGATTGTTGATGTAGATCGTCGTCACGATCCTTGCCCCGGTGGCGTTCCGGCGCCAGCGGGGGGGAGGGGGAGAGAGCCCCCTCCTTCTTCTTCCTTTGCCTCCCCCCTAGATGGGAGGAGAGTTCCCCATCTGGTCCATGGCCTCCATGGCGGCGTAGGGGCGGGAGCCCCTCCAAGATTGGATCTCCCTCTCTATTCTTTTCTGTTTCGCGTTCCCCAGATCTGGCCCTTCACGGTTTCTTAAATTGCCGGAGATCCGTAACTTCGATTGCGCTGAAATTTTTACACGATTTTTCCATAAATTATCTTTCTTGCACCAGAAGAAGGGCATCAACCAACATTCGAGGAGGGCACAAGATACCTGGGCGCGCCAGGCACCCTCTGGCGTGCCTGATGGGTTGTGGTTACTGTGGGCCCCTGTTTGCGTTGATTCCAAGTTCCAAAAATCACATATATTTCAAAATAATTCTTCGTAAATTTTTATCGCGTTTGGACTTCGTTTGATATGGATTTTCTGCGAAACAAAAAACATGCAACAAACAGGAACTGGCCCTGGGCACTGGATCAATAGGTTAGTCCAAATAAATCATATAAAATGTTGCCAAAAGTGTATAAAAGTTGTATAATATTGGCATGAAATAATCAAAAATTATAGGTACAACAAAGACGTATCACAGTTGGAGGGCTATATGGCGGTGCTGCAAACATCGAACGGCGATGGTGTCGGTGCTGCGGTTCTGGATACAGATCGGTTGAGGAAACAAAATATTCAAGGTGCCTATAAAGGTGGAATTACACTTGAGGAAATAATACTCGAGGCGCCAAGGACAGCTTTGCTGGAAAACTTAGGCAGAAACTAAAGGTCTATTGATCTTAAGTGTCACGGCAAGGACACATATTGAAGGGAAGTATATGTGGGTTTTCAACGTAGTTTTAATATGATTGTTGATCCCTTGACTAAACCTAGGTATTTGGCAAGCATGTTAAGACTATGGGTCTACGAATATTTGAATGATTATTTCGAACAAGTGAGGAGATGTTGGAATTATGTGTCCTGCAACTATATTCAAATTACTAGGAATTACTAATATTCGGAATACCTCATTATGAAATTTATATACATGTACTTATGCATGGAATTACTTTACATAATTATCATGTAATTATTACTTGCTGGTACGCACTTAAGTTTTATATAGTTAAGGAAGTTGGTCGATTATCAGTGGAATATACTATACTATTTATATTAGAAAGACTATCCGGGTACACTGATGATTAGAAGGAGCTAGATCGTATAATTAAATTATAGCCCTAATGTTGATCTATATAATTAGAAGAATTTACACTCTATTATGTCACGTTGCTCACAAGCGCGTGCTCCGTGGACATAACAGGTAGAATCCGTCAATAGACAAATATGATCGTGGTTGATAATTTGATCTGGACTCTATCCCGAAAACTAGTGGAAAAGACTAGGAATCTTATATCTATATAAGAGGTGAACTCTTTGAAAATACGGGATAAGAATATCCTGTCACGCCCTCCACTCCAGTCACGCCCCAGACTGAAGCAGGCGTGGACAGAGAGGCACAAGTGCAGCAACAGGAACTTGGAGGAGAAGAAGAACTGGACCCACCGGAGGAGCCAGTGGAATAGTCATCATTAGGAGGTGTGAGTATGACGTGTGGGCCTGAGCCAGGCTGTGGCGTTAAAGGTGTAGCGCAGGCGTGGACAGAGAGGCACAAGTGCAGCAACAAGAACTTGGAGGAGAAGAAGAACTGGACCCACCGGAGGAGCCAGTGGAATAGTCATCATTAGGAGGTGTGGGTATGACGTGTGGGCCTGAGCCAGGCTGTGGCGTTAAAGGTGTAGCCGCAATGGCATTGTAGGAGGTGGTCATTTTGAGATAATTCAGATCCCTTCTCATCCTGAACTCTCTTCTCACCTACCCCTTCTCCTACCTCTGGATCTCATCCCCTTCTTCTGATCTCCTCCCCCCTTCCTGTTCGATCTCTTCCGGGGTCGTAACATATCCGTACCCTTTAATCTCAGATATGCGAATTGTGAAAGACAACATGAATAAACACAGAGAAATAGGGATAGATCACAAACCCTAAGTTTCTAACACAAACATCAAACGACGGCGGTGCCGGTGCTGCGGTGGAGACAGATCGGCCGAGGAACGTGGCCATGTTGCAAAACACTCGTTGTGTAGTAAGCGTAACATGATCCATGCTGCAAGCCTCCAAGCATAATATGACTACAAACCTCGTGAGTTGAATCGGATGACTATCACGACACAGAACTTTAGCCTTGGCTGCTGCACGTTACTGATGCGCTGCTGCGCGCGCCCCACAAGAATCGTGGCGCCGGCTGCTCCTAATCGTCCACGCGCGCGTGCGTGTCGCTCCACGTACAACGCCGTGGCGTGCATGGCTGGCGGAACTCGCGACACAAAGCTGGCCGGGCGACAAGGAGTGAAAGCATCACTGTTGGATCCGACCCGGAAGATGTTGTTGACCTCCAACCGATGGCGGGACGACACCGGGGCCGGCACGGCACGCCGGGCTCGTCCGGCCGGGTCACTGCTGCCGGCGCCTAACCTGGCCCCTCCCCCAGCTGGACGCACGCGCCGCTGCTGCCACCGTACGTACGTGCAAAACAGAGTCCCGTCGACCTATCCATTCCTGTCCCACGTACTACGCACATACGGCGAGCGGCCGTTCGTGACTGATCGGTCCACTACGCTGTTCACGTCCAGAAGAACTAGGAAAGAAAGATCCTCTCTCTCTCTCTCTCTCTCTCTCTCTCTCTCTCTCTCTCTCTCTCTCTCTCTCTCTCTCGCTGGGTCACGAACACTGTTGCTCTTCTTGACCGGAGAGGCAGTGCTGTTCCTGTAGCATGTGGTTAACGTCCAGAGGAGGAGACTTCGTGCAACGCCTTCACACGCGAGCAAGGAAAAATGTGCTGGTTCCTGTAACAAAAAAAGTGCACCGCTACGTGCTGCTGTAGTGGATGTACACACCCGTGGCTTTGCGAGGGCGCGTCGTGGATCTTTCACGTGTTGATTTCGCGACGAGCGGAGAAAGGAGGACAGGTTTGCAGCAGGAGGCGGGCAGGCAGGCCTGTTGCCATCACGAGCGAGATCGCTGGAAAGCGACGACAGGCTGCCGGATGGACCATTCGGCCGTACTTTGCTTGGGGAGGCCGGCGACGCGAAAAAGAAAATTGGAAATCAGTTGCTTGCGCCGGCCAAATCGCATGACTAGAGCCGTGGATCAGCTCGAGGGATGGGGAAAGTACGTGGTATTCTTGACTTCCAGGCGGCCGGGGCCTTCCCATGTTGGTCCACGCAGCTCTCTTACCCATCTTTAAAAAAAACTTTTGATCTATTCATCTTCAATCATGACAGTACAACGAACATCACAAATAATAAAGGTTACTTCCAGATTCATAGACCACTTAGCGACAACTACAAGAACTGAAGCGAGCCGAAGGCGCGCCGCCGTCATCACCCCTCCCTCGCCGGAGCCGGGCAAAACTTTTTCGGGAATACGCAAAGCTTGCATGCCATTTCATTGATAGAAGAAGATAGAATGACTACATGAGGTGGTACAACACATGAGACAGACGCAAAGGGCACGAACATGGTGTCCGAAGCGGAAAGACAAGGGACGCTCGACCCAAAAACAAAGAACACGGCTAAACTCGCCGACCAGAGAAGCTATCTAACCAACAACCAAACGACCAAACATCTCCAGATCCAACACCAAGGATGCCGCGAGCAAATCAAGACAACGCCTTCACGAAGGAGAACGACACCGGAACGTCGTCGTCGTTCGATCCGGAAGAATGGACCTAGGGTTTTTCCTGATGCTCGAAGAGGGGCGTGGATAACGGTCATAGCAGCGCCTCTAGGAAGGGAATGACACCCGCGGGTGTCGCCGTTGCCAGCATAAGATGCAGGCATTTCGCCCTGGCCAAATTGCAAGCAATCCTAAGCCGTCAGAGCACAGAACGGAGACAAGGCAGCCGGTCATAGGCCGGAGCAGCAACCGCATGAAGGGGAGCCACGCCAGACACCGAAGGAGGCACCAGGCACCGCCGGACGCGCGAGCTCCAGAGGAGGACAAGGTTGCGTGGCTGAGCAAAATGAGGCGGCGGAGATGTGATGGTGGCCAGAGCCTCAGACGTGCCAGGATCTGGAAGGAAGCGCAGATCCAAGTCACCGGGACCGGAGCAGCAGGGACACCGGCGTGCCCAGGGAGCCGGAAGGGGATGCAACTCCCGAAGCATGCCGGAGACGGAGATGCACCGGGATGGACGACCAACCAAGGAACCGGTAGGGTAGTGGTGGTGTGGAGACGCCGAGGACCAGCGCGCCAAAGGAGCCGGAAAGAACGCAACCCCGGGGCACGTCGAGTCCGAAGCTGTGTCGGTCGGCCATGAACGCATGAAAGGGCGTAGGTCCATGGCCGTCGGGCGAACCCACCCCTGCCGGGAGGGGGGAGGGGGGAGGTGAAGGGGACTCGCGCTCAGTCAAAACTCCCGGTCGGCGCGCTGCCAAAATAGCCACCGGGGCACAACCAGCCACCTCCAAGGCTACCCCCAGAAGAGGCCGGCTCGGAGCTCGAAGGGAGGGGTGGTCGGGGAGGAGAGGGGTTGGCCGCGGCTAGAGGGGCGCACCCGGCCGTCATGGGAGGCCGGCCGGAGAGAACCAAATCAAGCCGGAGAAGACCCCAAATCACGACCTGGGCGGGCCGGAGCCCCTGCAGGGGAGCCGCGGCCATGTGGGGGAGAGGGGGGGGGGGGCTTCAACGTCGCCAGCACGTCGGGCAAAATTTGTTGTAGTCAACGATCGAGAAGTCGTCATGCTAAGACCCCGTAGGATCAACACACCAAAACAGCAAAGCATCATTGATGAAGAGTAGCGTAGATCGGAAAAGTCTAACTTAAGAACACACGAGCGTAGACAAACGGCGAACAGATTCAAGCAAATTCATTAAAGATAGGTCTGCTCTAGCAGATCCACCGACTCCAAGAAATTTTTCTTAGCATTATAGTGTTTCAACGGCTAAACTCGGTAACCGAAACAAGTTCCACCGAAAACTGATCAACATCGATCAACTTCTGATTGACATACCTAGCATGATGAACTGCGCAATGTGCTCCACTGGCTCTTATTTAATTAATTTAATACTAGCTGCTCACTTTTGTTCCTATTTACATGGTCCACACGTGTTTTGAGGTTTAATTTTGAGAATGAATTAGCTCAAAAAAAATTGACAATGAAGTTTGACCAACAAAGCTCAAATTTGTATTAAAATGTACCGCTCAATTTGTATTGAAATGTAGTTGCCAATGATATTACTTTTATGCCATATACTTAACATATTGTGGGTGAAATTTGCAGTTAAAGTTGACTCAAGAAAAACGAAGGTCCCAATAAGGGACGGGGAGAGTACGTAGAACTGATACACCTTTTACTACATATAAAGAAACAAATAATTTTGTGACACTACAATTTTGAAAAGTTCAGAGGTCGCATTAAGCATCGCTCATGGCGCGTCAATGGTGAGTACGGAAGGAAAACGACGTCGATTTCTCCAAGGACCTATGTGTAATATTTTATTTCTATAATCAATGGTCAAAGTTTGACGCAAAATATAAGGAGGCCTTCACGTGAGATCAACATTGTATTTGTGTCTTCTACTATTCAAGAGCATAGATGTTTAATAGAAAACACTATTTTTCCGTTGTTACATCTGAATTGTCAGACACTGCCATACTCTTTACGTTTCTTTTTACTCCCCATATAAGTTTTGTCTTAGGTTAAACTTCATCAAGTTTGATAAGATTATAGAAAAAAATGTAATCATTCACAATATCAATTAATATCACTAGATGCATCATGGAATTCACTTTTACATTATATATTTTTAGCATTGTAGATGTGATACTTATTAATATAATAAATTTGGTCAAAGTTCACTAAATTTGACTTAAGACAAATCTTATATGCGAAGTTAAAAAGAAACAAATAGAGTAATTACTATAGTAGCTTATAAGATTGCCCGAGATTGAGGTGTATATGTTTCACCAACAGCATGAATTTTATCTGATAGCGCAACATGTGTTACTTAAAGCAAGTACAATAAGGTGATTCGGCAGGCTAAGGAGAGAAAAAAGAAGCGGGCTACAAATTAACAGTCAGCTACAACACGTGCTCCTATATACTTTTTTGAGAGAGTTTGGTGGGTCATGCATCAGTAAAGTAGTACATATTTATATCCAATTATTATACTTGTAAGCTATAAACTTGTCTATAGATGATGTGGCAACATCATATAGCCAGCAGTTGACTGTACTATTAACCATGATCTTAGTGTAATTGGTTGATGAGTTGGGGTGGATTAACAAGGTAATCGGCAAGTTAAGGCTCGGTTTTGTTAAGCTCGTTGAGCTTAACAAGCAAAAAAACTCTGATAGGCTCTTTTCATTATAAGCTCGTTAAGCTCATGAACGCTCGCGACTGCTCGTTAACACATATTACCCCCTTTTACTTTAGTTTTGATGCGTTTTTATATGAAGGAAGACAGTGACCACACGAGGAGGTACGCTAGTTATTGTCTCATGCGGGCTTGGTTTTTTTAGATTAGATGAAATAGATGGGTCGAGGTGCCAAGAAATGTGCCGCTTAAAATAAAAATATGTGTTGTGTTGTATTAACGAGCTTAACGAGCTGCTCGTGAAACTCGTCGCTCGCTCATTAAGCTTGTTAAGTTTAACGCGATGAAACTTGTGCTTGGCTTTGTTCATTAAGAAGCAAACAACGAGCTTAAGTCCAACTCCAACTGGCCGACGCAATTGGATGCCCGTTTGGTCTAGTTTTTGTCCGTTGGGTCGTCCAAAGGCGCGGCGTCTGGCCTTGGCTTCGTTTTCGCTGCTAGGGCGCCCAACCGGCCAACCCATTTGGCCCGCTCAGCCATTAATTTGCCCAAATTTCAACATTTTACATTCTATGCATATAAATACAAATAAACAGACACATATTACATCACAATAAATAGTTTACAACCAAATGAAATTGAAATTGCCATAAATACAAATAAAAAGATCTGATAGATCTATCGGTTGTCTAGGTGAGTCCACATATGCTCAACCAAATCATTTTGAACCTGAATGTGAGTTGCTCAATCACGCATTTCATGATGAAATTGGATGAGCTCTACAAACGTTACCAACCCATGCTCAGGCTCAACATTTTCACATTTGAAAGAGCATGGTGCCCCCATGTTTGGTTTTGATAATTGATAACAATCCCTATGGATTAATGATTTTTTTTAGTTATACTTTAAGATTTGTCCATAGGTATTGCTTGAAGACCATATGTTGGTTTCAAGGTTATAAGAAGGAGATTATGTATTGACCAATGTGTTATTTAAGGAGTTATCCAAATATTGGTCATATAAGAGTTGAGCCTATTGCAAGCATGTCTTGAAGAAGAAGATTGTGTGAACATTCATGTTTACCTTCAAAACATCATCTTACTGAAGAGAAAAGATATGAAATAAGGTTGATCAATACTAAGTGGTAAGAGTGGATTCAAGTTGATCAGAACACAAAGTGTAGAAGATGTACCAAGTGGGACCAAGTGATCTCATTGTATGGTAAGGATTGTACATTACACTTTGTGTACTAACTCATGCTCTTTGTGAGGTTAGGCATGTTTCCATGGGTCTGAATCAAAAGGAAGATCTCACATAACCCATGAAGGATGACATCAAGTGATGATCGTCATCAAGGTTGCGATGTGCAAGTCCAAGCGGAGCATCACGAAGAGATCACATGCTTGATGCTTGTCATCCATTCTGGTGATAATGGACATGTGAAGATGTGCCTAAGAGAGGCTCGCCCATAGTGGAGTATGGGGGAGCAATTCACTAGTCTTCATCGAGTCAGCGCAATCAAGAAAGGTAGTCCAACTTGAGGAGGTCAAGGCATCATCATCTAGCTCAAGTGGACTATATGGAAGGCAAAGGTGTAACCTTGATAGGTTTTCTATTTTACCAATCTCATTGTGTTTAGTTGGGAGACCGGATTATAGGATTGATTGTCGTACTATCAAGGGGTTCTCTCACATCAGTAGCTTGATCGTATCGTTTGTAGAGATCTGAAACCATTGCATCCTTGGTATCATATTTCTTGGTTCTTATTTAGTTTTTCTCTATGTGAGGTTTTAGAGTTTGCGTTCGTCTTCTTATCAAACTCAAGTTCATCAAAAACGGAGTTCATATGCATCGTCTTTCCGTTTTCGGTGTTGGAGATTTCATTGGTTCATATTTGGGGAAGGTTCTATTCCTTATCCTATTGGCATTTCTTCTCCATTGCTAGTTCTTAATATACCCAACAAGCTTGAGTTTCCTGATTTCGGAGTTCGTTTGCAGTAGTTAAGGCAGTTTTGGTCTTACTTGTTTCCACTGTTGTGTTCTGGCATTCCTTATGGTAATTGGCGGTAGTACCGCTTCTGCGTTACTTCCATTGGTGTTCACAGTTACTAATGGGAGGATCTCTGTTACCCTTCGGGAACTCGCAGTAGTACCTCTTGTGTGGTACTTCCGCTAGAGTACCGCGCACACTACCATGGATTTCTCTGTTACCCTTATGGAATTCGCGGCAGTACCACTTGTGTGGTACTTCCGCTGGAGTACCGCACACACTACCGTGGAAGTCTCTCTTACCCACCGGCTAATTTGCGGGTAGTACCGCTTATCTAAGGCGGTATTACCGCTCCGACGGTACTACCACACTAGTTCCGCGCTGGTCCTTAGTTGGTCTCGGTGACTGCCATGTACTTAGCGGCAGTACCGCTCCCCCGAGTGGTAGTACCGCTTAAGGCAGTTCCAAAACATAACGGTTGGATTTTCTTCCCACTATATAAGAGAGAGGAGATCTAGATCTACATTCTCCACCAATCCATCTCTCCTCTTAGCGAGGGGAACCTTGTGGATGTAGATCCTGGAGTTCTTTTGTATTCTCCTTGTTCTTCCTCTCAATTCCTCCATAGCTTTCGTTGCTTTGGTGGGATTTGAGAGTATGGGACTTGAGCACTTCGGGTGTTCTTGCCGTTGCATTAGTTGCATCGGTTTGAACTCTCGACAGTGATACGTGGAAGTGAAAGTTGAGAAGCTTATTACTCTTGGGTGTTTGCGCACCCTGAAGCTTGTGCTTGTTGGGTGCTTGGGCCCCCTAGATGGTTGGTGGTGTCGCAGACCTCAATCATTGTGGTGTAAAACTTGGGGCAAGCTTCGGGGTCTCCAATTAAGTTGTGGAGATTGTCCCGGGCAATTTGTACAGGTTCGGTGACTGTCACAAAGGGTTGCCATTTTACGGGTTCGGTGACCGCCCTCAAGGGTCCATTAGTGGAATCATGACACCTTGCATTGTGCGAGGGCATGAGGAGAATACGGTGACCCTAGTGCATTTTGAGGAGCAGTATGCCTCCACGTCGCTCTTACTGAGATTAGTATATCTGCAAGGGCGTGAACTTCGGGATACACTTACCCGAGCTCTTTACTTGTGCACTTACTTTGTGATAGCCTTTGTGCTTGAAGTTATATATCTTGCTATCACTTGGTTGTTTATCTTGCTTAGTATAAGTTGTTGGTGCACATAGTTGAGCCTAGTATATTTAGGTTTTGTGCTTAACAAATTAAACACTAGCTTTATTCCACATTTGTTGAAGCCTAAACCATAATTGTTTTTAAACCACCTATTCACCCCCCTCCCTCTAGGTGACATCCACGTCCTATGAACCTTGGTAATCAAACCCTTCGTCATAGATGTTGTAAATGTTTTCATCACGCTCATCCTTTACGATCACGTTGTGCATGATCACACAAGCAGTCATCACATTCCACATCTTGCATTGGCTCCATGTTCCGGAAGGGTACCAAACAATAGCCCATCGAGATTGGAGCACACCGAAAGCACGCTTCACATCCTTCCTAGCACTCTCTTGTTCTTGGAAAAACCTAGCCCGCTTATCTCCTATCGGCCTGGAGATTGTCTTCGCAAGACCACTGAGAATAGATACCATTAGCTAGGTAGTATCCCTTGTTGTAGTGGTGGCATTTGACCTCAAAGTTAACCTCTGGGCAGTTGCCTTCTACAAACCGTGCGAACTCTAGAGATCGCTAAAGCGTGTTGATGTCATTGTGAGAACCTGCAATGCCGAAGAAAGAGTGCCAAATCCACAGGTATTGTGATGCCACAACTTCAAGTATGACAGTGCAAGCTTTAAGATGCCTCTTATACTACCCCCGCCAACCAAATGAACAGTTCTTTCACTTCCAGTGTATACCCTACAATCTATGCTACCAAGCATTCCTTTAAAAGCCTTTGGATTCATTGATCGCCAACAATCGAATTGTATCTGCGGCATTTGGTTCTCCCAAGTGCTCCGGGGCAAACACTGCAACCATGGCTTTGAAGAACCTATACAATGATTCAAGGCATGTGGACTCACTCATCCGGGTATACTCATCCACAAGATCACCGGGAATTCCTTAAGCAAGCATCCAGAGCGCTGCAGTGCATTTCTGATAAGAGGAAAAGCCAACCCTTTCAAGGTCACCATTCTTGCATCTAAAGTAATCATCATAGTCCACCACCCCCTCTCGAATATGGTTGAAGACATGTCTAGCCATCCAGAAGCGTCGCCGAAAAAGCTTGACATTATAGAGTGGGGACGAGCATTGGAAATAATCGCTATATTATAGGCAATGGCCGCTCTCCCTATTACGGCCCTGTTTGGTTCAGCTTTTATCGACGGATTCCGCTGCCGCGCAGCAGAATCTGAACCAAAAGGCGAACCCAGCAAAATCCGATTTCAGAAATCCGCTGCCAAAATATGAACCAAAAGCGGAAGCAGCTCAGGACGTGCTTTCCAAAATCTGATTCCGCTGCGGGCCAAAATCTGAAAAAGTTGTATCAGCTGGTTTGCCAAATGACCTACAACTTTTTCACATCAGATTTTCCACAACTGTTTTTCCACAGCAAATTTTTCACAGCCGCTTTTAGAAATCCACAGTCGAACCAAACAGGGCCTACGATTCAAGGCCGGAGCATGGCCCTGGATCGATCCCCTAAACATTGGTTGCATCCTAGAAATGTGATCATTGACGACCATAGTAGCAACCACAAAGTCCTCATCGTCGGACGATTCATCAACTACAAAGTCCTCGTCGTCGGACGATGAATCGTCCGACGAACATATGTTGTTGCTGACAAAAAAACTCATCATCGCTGTCAACCATGGTACCTTGTGGGCAAAAGGCCGGACACCTTGCGGGCGGGAACAGAGTCAGGCGTGGTGAAGGCGCGGTCGGTGAAGGGCAGCAGGCATGTCGATGTTCACTCCCTCTGGTGGTGAGCGTGGAGGTGTGGGTTGTGTCGGCGACCATTGGCAGGCGTCCCTTCTCGTGCTACGACGACGACATTGAGCGGTCATAAACGTCGTGCCTCAGTGAATGCGGCGGCGGCCGTGCCTCGGCTCATGCGATGGGGAAGTTGGTGGATGCGGCGGCCATGCCTGGGTTGTGTCGTCGTAGCCAAAATTGGGTGGTGGCTGCAAGGTGGGAGATCGAGTGTGAAGGGGGAGGGGAAACAAAGGACGTTGTGCCACTGACGAGGGGGGGGGCAAGGGTGGGCGTCGCACGCCGACGCAAACCCGATCCAAATTTGGGTCATAAATGGGTCGCGGCCAACAGAAAAACAGACATCCATCCGTTTGTGTTGGCGCGTTGGGCCACATTTTCTGTCCGCTTCGACCCAAACGGATGCACCCAGACAAAATGGGTCACCGCATGGGAGTTGGCCGAGACGAGCTTTTGACTGTTTATTAAGCTCGCAAGTTATGAGATTTTGGTCCAGCCCTAATTCTGTTGTTGCGTTCTCTCTTATTGGTGAAATAGGTGCTGTATCCACAACTTTACTGTAATTAGGCCCCTGGACATCGAACAAACATAGAGCAAGCAAGACTGAATGTTCCAGACTATGAACCAATGTGATGCACACAATAATCAAACTGGGGTGTACAACAAAAAGAAACCACCTTGGCTGCTCCTAAACGCAAATCTCATATTCCACAGTTTGAGACAACATATTCTACAAGTTATAATCACTCAAGAAACGTCAAACCGCTGATGCAAATTTAGCACCGAAGCATGCAACCCTCAAACATTACTAGTTTACTACTAGTACGTACTACATGTCCCATAAGGCCAAAATCAAATTGCAATGCTTGTTTTAGAGAATTTTCAGAGAGAAAATACAGGTACACCAAGCCACCAAGAGCTGCTATTTCTAAATTTAATTGCAACAATATCTTCAATCCTGGAGCCACACCAACCAATTCTGAAAAAATCACTTATCTTGAAGTTTTAGCATGATCAAAAGAGAGAAAATCTGCACCAATGCCTTCAAAACTAGGAACCCGAATCATTAACATTTGATATCTTATAACATCAATGCATTATTGACTTGAGAAAAAATCGGTACCTCGTCACACTTGCACGTGCAATATAACATACCACCAATAGATCTGTAAAACTTTGGATGAACCCAAAACCTTGGGCATTGTTATTCTGACTTTGGCCCCGTTCGGCAGCACTCCGCGGAGCGGAGCACGCGGAACGGCCTGTTAGCAACTCCGTAAATTTTAACTGGGTTGCCGCTCCGCAGCGCCGGAGCGGAGAGAGTCCGAACGCACCCTTTGTGTACGTATTGCCAAACAAGAGCGGTGGCTGGGCAATCCAAATCGGAGCAGGCTGTCTCCACCTTATTATTCCTCATAGTAATGAGCACAGTTCCTTTATACGTAGCTGAACGTAATGGCCAGGTCTACAAAGAACATGAATTATCTCCAAAATCACAAAACGCATGGGAGCTTCAATGACAGCCTTCATCTGCCTTTTCCTGGATCTGTTTTCTACAGATAATCATGGTAGGAAGTTACAGCACAAGCTTCCGTGCTTTTGCCAGTTACAGTAAAGCTGTTGCACCGACTGCTTTCGTGAATGCATCAGAAGCCAGGGGGCTACTGGTCAGGCTTTGTTGATGCAGCACCTAGGCCGCAAGGACGAGCCGACTGAGACGAGACAGTTGATCTTTGGACCAGACAGCATCAAGACTTCCGAGGAAGACTTTGGAATATACTCTCTTTTCTGTTGAGGGGGTCTATGGCATATACTCGTGTCCCTGAAGCACCTCACGGCTTGATCTTGACGGTTATCAACCAAGAGGTTCAAGAAAAACCGGTGATATAGTCCGGTGTAAGATGCAACAGACCCGACGGATTCGTCGCCGGCAACTTCGGTCTTCTGGAACCAAACACCGATGACATTTGCAGGAGACCTGAATCGAACAAAGATTTCCGAGCACCGCAATGACGCCATTTTAGCCGTGGCACGGTGCATTCGACGTCAGACTCTTCAAGACCTTGACTGACCGACCTTGGAGCAAGCATTACAGAGCTGGCCTCCTTCGCCTTCCCACAGATCAAGGCCTGCCCATCAGAAGAATCTGCATTCATTTCACAACTGAACAGGCAAAACCCAGCAAAGGTGAGATGAGCCATAACAGTCAGGGGTTTAGTGATACACACCTAATGCCAATTAATAGCCTCCAATGATGGATTTGCCTGAACCAAACACGGCCCTGGATCAACCCAACCCACCTAATTGGAAAGGCTTGATAGCAATGGCAATTAATCTCGACCGCACCAGACCCAGACCGACGTGCCTAACGCGACACCCTTAACCACAAATTAGCACACTTTAGTAATCAGACCTGCCTAACTCTGCTTTTGCAGTGCCACCAACCTGTAGGCCAAGAAAATCAAGCTAATGCAGGCAGCATTCATTGAGATTATCTCCAGATCGATCAAATACGCAGCGTAAAAAGCATATCACGCCCCTCCTTGCTGTGTACCATTCAGGAAGCACAGTTAGCTCAACTCGAGACAACAAGACACGGCATGATGTTTTAGAAGAAACCAATTAGATACCAGGGTATATATATACGTCTTTGGCACGTAAAAGTGAAGCTAATTCTAGTGCTTTCCCCCAAAGAAGTAAAGACAGAAGGGACTGAAGGGGAAATAGAGGGCAAATGGGTACAGAACTGAAAGCAAAGTTGGAAAAGTTGGTATAAATGCTTAGTTGTCAAGGATCTGGACTGGTCGAGACTGACCTCTGTATGTCAGTTGGATAGCAGAGCACACATCTTGTACATTTCAGTCTTCTGCGGCACTTTCACATCATAAATGTGGTTTGAGCTTGATTGATGTACAAAGTGCTGTGCTTGAACCCCATGCTGCCTGCCATCGGTGCATGATAGCGAAACAGATCATTAACTACAAAGCATCTAACAACACTAGCAAACAAACAGATTTTCAGAAAGAAAAAAAAAAGGACAGAAGAGTAGATGGCAAGCACAAGCAGAATTAATAAGCTCCATCACACGAGAAGGCCAAGTGAAAGCTGACAAGCACTCTCTGGTGATACATGCAAGACAATATTAGTACCACTACTAGAGGATCAAGCACTTACTATTTGGAAGTAAGGGATGACAGTCTCAAGTGGCAAGCTGACAGCAAGTCAGTTCAGACTTCAGAACTCGGATCAACCCGTATAAAATCGGGACCTGTTCCATGCTCAAACAGTGGTGCTGGTGCAAAACTTTGAAAGTAGACCCGATCAACAATACAAAAAAAATCCATAACTGAACAGCCATTATTTACGAAAGTTAAAACATCTGCAGGGCAGCACAGAGTAACCAAAAGACGACGGCATCTTTTGCAGACAATGTCAGGCATTGTAACTGTAGATGATATCGGGTACCAACTAGTGGATCTGCAATAATTTGTAAATTGCATTTCAGAGCCTTCAACAGATATTCAGAGGAACAGAACCTAGACAGGGTCAGTTAAGTTCAGCACGTTCATCTGTTCGGCATATAGTGCACATGCACGACAGTGACAGCACAAGACCATCCATCTGCCATGGCCGAATAAGGCCGACTACAGCGCTACAAGAACCTTCATCATCCGTTCTAGACTGAAAGAAGAAGTCGTCAGGGCATATAATTGTTCCGTATTTTCAACAGTGCCTTTTCTACTGGTTGTTGATTGTTCTTTTAATATGTACAATCTTGCTTCTGCATCGACACGGAGACCAGAGAGCAGTAAGGCCCCATACCCATGTGCACATTTGCTATTTTGCACGCTTTCTAAACAGGAAAACGAAACAATCATTTTCGTTAGTCCAAGGACTGTACATGTCAACTTGAGGCAATGTCCTGTGAAAGATCAGTTGAGGTGATTAGGCTGGTATGGTTGCTCACCAGTCATAGACTGCAACTCAACAGAAACACTCGTACGGCAGCCAATTTCTGCCTTTTGACAAGCCTGGAGCTACAAACTACAGTTGAATTATCATTGCATATGTAACTAATGGTATAGGTTGTTGATTATACAGAAAGAAAAAAGCCCATCCAATTAATCACCAAAAAGCAATATTCTTCCTCTCAGTGAATCTCATACTAAGGTTAGATTTGCTCAGGATTACGTAGCCTCAGGTCAGGTAAGATGCTAAACCACTACAATTCCTGGTTGCATGGGTTGCAGGTCCTATTCTTGGGTCAGCTATCCCTTCAGACTTGGAACAAACAGCATGACCGGGAGATAGTTAAACGATATTAGTCAAATAATCCTAACAGAATCCCAGCTTATTAAAGTACCTAGGTTAACAAGCACATAGCAAATGCAAGCATAGTAAATACCATCGCACTAGAAGGCCAAATGAAAACGGAACAAGCGCTCTCTGGTGTTATATGCAAGACAATATTATTGTTACTACTAGAAGATCAAACACTTACTATTTGGAAGGGCTGACAATCTCGAGTGGCAAGCTGACAGGAAGTCAGTTCAGAACTTGGATCAAACTGCATCAAATTGGGACATGTTCCATGCTTAAGAAATAGCGGTACAAGAACTTTGAAAACAGACCCTGTCAACAATACAAAGTAAATCCAAAATCGTACGCCATCACTTACTAAATTAAAAC
This sequence comes from Triticum aestivum, assembly GCF_018294505.1. Classification (NCBI taxonomy): domain Eukaryota; kingdom Viridiplantae; phylum Streptophyta; class Magnoliopsida; order Poales; family Poaceae; genus Triticum; species Triticum aestivum. Next base: position 525,432,633 of record NC_057806.1, on the reverse strand, counting down.
ATCTGCGGGGCGGCAGTAAATAGTTGACATATAATCTGCAAATAGTGGATGACATCATGCACCAACTGATGGCTTTGCAATAATTTGTTAGTTGCACTTCAGAGCCTTCAACAGATATGCAGATGAATAGATCCTCCTACACAGGGTCAGTTTAGCATGTTCACTTGTTCAGGGTGCACAGGCAGGACAGTGACAACAGAAGACATATCAGCCCAGTTGCCATGGGCCGACTACAGTGCTACAAGAACCTTCATCATTCTGTTCTAGACTGAAAGAAGAACCCATCATGGTATATAGTTGTTTTGTATTTTCAACAGTGCCTTTTGCACTGTCTGTTGTTCTTTTAATATGTACAACCTTGGCTCATTGCATCGACATGGAGAACAGACAGCAGTAATGCCACATACACATATGCACAATTGCTGTTTTGCGCTTTTCTGAACAGGAAAGTAAATCAATCATTTTTGTTAGTCCATGGACTGTAGATATTCAGAACTTGAGAGCAATGTTCTGAAAGATCGGTTAAGCTGATATAGTTGCTCTGCAGTGACAGAGTGCAATTTAACAGAAACAATCCTACTGTCCTACTCCTAGAGTAGCCAGTTTCTGCTTTTTGACAAGCCCGCAGCTACAAACTACAGTTGAATTATCATTACAGACTAGTCAGCTATCCCTCCGGACTTAAAACAAACAGCGTGAGTGCTAGATAGTTAAAGAATGTTAGTCAGATAAACCTTGCAGAACCTCAGTATCTTGGGTAACAATTAAGGCCTAGACTAACAGCCCAATCCCTGACACACAGACAGTACACACATGAAAGGATCCAAAGAGTCAAGCGTTCCCTTAACAGAATAAATAAGGTTATTGGGACAAACCCTGTACACACTAGACCCTTATTAAATGAATTTTTAAATTTACAAGGATTATTTCTAACTAATCGTTCTTTGCCCTAAGATTAACATTACCTCAAATCACTCAGTCAAAAGTCATAACATGCAAGGCATTAAATTATTGCAGGGAGCAAATTCCATGTTACAACAAATAGTTCATATAAGCAAGTGCCTCCGTTTGTAAATAGATGATGTCCTAGAAACCGTGCAGTCAGACTGCTGAAACCTTGAATATTACTAACATATATTCAGATTGGTCGGGTGATAATGCTATAGTAGAAATTCTCATGAAAAATACCTTCATAATATGATAAATTTATAGTTTTCCTTAAAATTTCTCTAATGAAATTAACATCAAAGTTACATATTGCATATTGTGCCCACTGCTCCTGTCCAAAACATCATCTATTTATGAAGGGGGGGAGTATTATTTAAACTGGTGTTCAATCGTGAAAAAACACCTTCGCCTTTGTTTGATGCACAAGATAGTGCCTTTTCTTCAATTATTTAACTTTCAAAAAAATCTTTGACTGCCCATACTAAAAGGGGATGCAAATGACAGCATTTATTGGGAATGTCTATTTCTCGTTTCACTGAAAATGAATTCAGCTTCATCCAGATTTTACAACCAATTAAAACCTGACAGTTGTATGTTCATCTGACACCCGAATGTATGATCCATCAAAGACCAGGATGTATGTCCCCTCTAAACAACCAAGTTATATATAAACAGGCCCGCAAAAATAAACACAACGGGTTTGGACTTCTCTGATCTGGTCAGCAGATCTTGGAAAGTTCCTGTGCCCCATGGGGATGTAACACCCTACATATCACCTGGACTGCACTTGCATTTTGGGCTGATGTACGTGGCCCGGCCCACAGTGGCGGATCCAGTGGGGTGCCGTGGCACCCCCTCCAAAAATGCAAATCTTTTTTTATGTAGTACTCCATCTTATATTATGGGACGGAGGGAGTACTGGTTAGTATAATACTATGTGTATTATAGGATTATAAAATACTAAACTGACATTTTTTTTATGGTTATACATGACATTTTTATTGTGGGTGTAAGGTTGGCACCCCCATGGGTCAAGGTCTAGGTCTGCCACTGCAGGACCAGTTGATCAAGCTTTGGAGGAAGGATTAAATAACACAGGAGGCACCAAGAGAGACCATCGAACAGAAACAGAAACTAAGCCTGCTGTCTTCGTCTACCTCTGTCTCGCTGTTGCTCTCTATGAATTCCCGATTTCTTAGGTGGCCACTATCCACAAGTGGCGTTACCCTCCTATTCCTCACGTCCGGCGATCGCCGCGGCCACGGGGTGATGCGATGTGGAGGCTCAACTTCAAGCCGACAAGACTTGCAAAGTGTTTGGGCCGCTGGAGTAGAAGCAAAATTGGGAATATTTGTCTTCTGTCACTCGTGGCTGAGCAGGTTACTTTGGCACTGGACCATGCACAGGACAGCTGTGATCTCACATTGCTGAGTTGGGTCTTCGAGTTTTTCTTCGGACTAAGCTGCTTGGGCTGGCTGCTGTGCAGCAGGTGTGCATCCAGCAGCGGTCCCGTATCCAGTTGCTGCGCGCCGGTGACGCCAAATCTAATCTTTTCTTTATGTCAGGAATGCTCTTCGAAAGCTGCGGAAGAATAAGGACCCGGCATTGCTGCTCAAATTGGATATTGCAGGAGCTTTTGATAATGTGTCCTGGAGTTACTTGCTTGAACATATGTCTAGGCTGGGTTTTAGTCAGCACTGGTGTGATCTAATTGCTCTGCGCTGATCGTCTGCCCCCTCTAGGATTTTGGTCAACGGAGAACTGGGTCTGCAATTCCGCCACAAAAGGGGGCTAAGACAGGGAGACCCACTCTCCCACATGCTATTCACGATTGCAATTGCACCTCTACACTGGTTATTTGCAAAGGCATGTTCTGTTGGAGCTCTCAACAAACCTTCGTCTGGCTCCTCAGCTCAGGGTCAGCCTTTACGCTGACGACACAGCTCTATTCATCTCCCCAACTACCGCTGACACTGAAACCACCAAGCAAATCCTGCTCCTCGGATCTGCTTCCGGGAAGGCCAATGTGCAGAAGAACGTCTTCTCATTCCATGTGAAGATATTAACCTCCAACAGCTGCTGCAAAAATTTCAAGTTGCCATCGGTCAATTTCCTTGCAAATACTTGGGTTTGCCCTGCAATTCAAGAATATCACTCGTGCTGACGTCCAGCCCACTCTTAATAAGTTGGCATCCATGCTGCAACGATGGCGTGTTAAGCTGCATTCAAGTGATCCTCGCCTTATACGTCAACTCGGTCCTCTCGGCTATCCGGTATACCTCATTTCACTTTCAAGCTTGACAACTGGGCCATCAAACAAGTCAGCAAGCTGTGGAGAAACTTCCTTTGGTGAGCCAAACCTGATGCTGCGTGAGGCATGTCTCTTGGGTTGGGAGTCTTGGACCTTAGACGTTTTCGGCGAGCCCTGCACCTCTGGTAGAAGTGCTTGACTGGACAGACAAGGATAAACCCTGGGCTTGCTCTCCCATCCCATGTGACAAGGATGACACCTAAAACTGAAACTACTGACGAAACTGAAGAAAATGACACCTGAAACTGAAACTACTGACAAAACTGAAGAAAATGAACCCTAATAACATTTAAACTACTGAAACTGAAGAAGCAAATCATCATTCAAGCAACACTCAAACCAAGGGTACCAAAACTTGAGACTAAGAAGAAGACTGAAAGGAAAACTGAATTTTACTGACATGAAGATGACACAAACTAAAAACATAATTGAAAACAGGGGTACCTGGTTCTTCCTTTGAAGTGTTAATCAATCCACGCTGAGGGGCACGATGATTTCCTACAAAAAGACAACATTCAAAGAAATAAGAGGATCCACAGGGCCCTACTCCGTTGTATGACAAAAGTAAAGCTCTTAGAACGTTGCGGAAAAACACAAAAAAGAGAGGCAGAGCAAACCTTACCCATAATTGAACTGAACTGAATGCCCAAAAATTGACCTAACCTTCAAGCCCAAAAAGCTCAGTCTTGAGACCCCACCCCGCAAACAGGCAGCTCCTTCTTGCTGCTACAGTCACTAGAACCGACACGGATTTCAGCGGGTTATTGGCGCAGACCCACAAAAATGATTTTGCTGTAAGAGTTGTATCTCTGACTTTCAAGCATGTATCTGATCGTGGTAGGATTCGACGACACCGACACCCCCATTTAATCCATTTCTAGCGTGTATCTGATCCGATCTGGAAAGGAAGAAATAAAAACTGGCAAAAGAAGGGCTGAAAAAGAAATTATTGTGAAGAAATAAAATGAAGACTAAAGTACTGAAATGAGAGATGTAGATAGACTGAAAACTGTCTGAAAACATGCTAAACTAGCTAACTAACCTACCTATGTGGTAACTCACACAACTGAAGAAAATGACACCTAGCACTGAAACTTTTGACGAAACTGAAGAAAATGACACCGAACACTGAAACTACTGAGGAAACTGATGAAAATGACACCTAACACTGAAACTATTGACGAAACTGAAAAACCAAATCCTCATGTGAGGAACAATAATAATGACAAAGTTGTGGCGATGTTATCTAAAAAAAGGGAAAATCTGAATAATCCTAGATAGCGACAGAACGCAAAAAACGAACACTGGAAAAACCTTTGCCCAAACCTGACCTGATCGCATAGCCTTGATGTTCAATGAATATTGAAGATGACTGAGAAGGTAAGACTGAAAGACTGGAGAATGAGTGATTTTAAAATTTAAGGACCAAATACAGAAATCCGAAACTGAAGAAAACTGAGGACATATATACTGAAGGACAGAACTAATAATCTGCATAGACTCAGGAATGACTGATAAGTAGGAGCTTGAAAAATGAAAATCTGACCAGTGAGAAGGGCCTTACTGAAATAATGAATAAACATGTGCACTGAAGATCAATAAACTGAATTTCAAAGAATGAGTCTGAAGACTCAAGTACTTAAGTAACAATGAGACAATGAAATCCAGAAAATAATAAAGCAACAAAAATACTGATGACTAAAGAAATTTTACTGATAAACCAAATGATAGATGAATTAAACTGACATACTGGGACTGAGAAAGAAAAATACAATGCATTAAATAGACTGGCTAAATAATGCAGGACTGTCTAGTGTTACGTAACTCACGCTTGGACCAGAAAGAGTAAAGAAAGAAATTGAAAAGATACCAAATAAGATAATATCATCTGAAAGAATGAACAGAACAATGATGCATGCTCTCTGAACATTAACTGCTGAGTCGACTATCTGAACTTTTTTCTTTACAAAGAGCAACAGCGCTGCTTTCATTTATATTAAGGTAGGAGCGAAAAGTACAGTTACATGGTTCAGCATACATAGAAAGACCACCCGGGTCAGCAGGAACTACTGGGAAAAAGAAAGGGAAAGGAAAATTACGGGGCTTCCATCTCACGCAGCGCAGCTCCGGACGCCGATAACGGAGAAGGCAACTCGACCATAGGGGGGCCATCATGCTGACCGGAGACAGCAGGAGCGCCCCCTTGATCCCAGCGCCTCTCCATTCGAACAGTTTATCAGATAACACCAATACTGACAAGTTATTATCTGTTATGGTTTTGAATTGTGATTCAAATCTGGACAATCCTAGATAGAAACCAAAAATATATATTAAATATAGATACTGAACAAGACTAGAATTCCACCTAAGTTTGGATATCTGTCAGGCAGACTGAAGATAGCTTCTAATGTACTACTAGTCTAACTAGTACAAACTGCAAAACTTAAGATGATATAGTCTGACCAGAACTATGTATGACTAAGCATAGGAGATCTGGAAACATTGTTCATTCCCTTTTTTCATCTGGTCTGAACTAGAACTAGATAGGAAATAAGCAGAGCACATCTAGTATCTAGTATGGCTAGAACTAAGTAAAAAAAGCTAATTCTGACTAAAACAGACTGTAACCAATGATAATCTAGATTGACTAGAACTAAGAATGACTAGGCGGAGCATACCAACAAATTTGATGCCTGAACAAAATGAACAACGCAAGAGGAAAACTAATAGGAAACGAATTGTTTCAGAGAAAATATAATACTGAATTGTTGAACATACATCATAAGTGGCCCGTCAAAATTGATATTTAACACAACAACAACAACTCAAATCCTTCAGGTCTGGCAACATGGATAGAGAAAATTGATATTTAACAAAGCCTTTAGTCCCAAACAAGTTGGGGTAGGCTAGAGGTGAAACCCATAAGATCTCGCAACCAACTCATGGCTCTGGCACATGGATAGCAAGCTTCCACGCACCCCTGTCCATAGCTAGCTCTTTGGTGATACTCCAATCCTTCAGGTCTCTCTTAACGGACTCCTCCCATGTCAAATTCGGTCTACCCCGCCCTCTCTTGACATTCTCCGCACGCTTTAGCCGTCCACTATGCACCGGAGCTTCTGGAGGCCTGCGCTGAATATGCCCAAACCATCTCAGACGATGTTGGACAAGCTTCTCTTCAATTGGTGCTACCCCAACTCTATCTCGTATATCATCATTCCGGACTCGATCCTTCCTCGTGTGGCCACACATCCATCTCAACATACGCATCTCCGCAACACCTAACTGTTGAACATGTCGCCTTTTAGTCGGCCAACACTCAGCGCCATACAACATTGCGGGTCGAACCGCCGTCCTGTAGAACTTGCCTTTTAGCTTTTGTGGCACTCTCTTGTCACAGAGAATGCCAGAAGCTTGGCGCCACTTCATCCATCCGGCTTTGATTCGATGGTTCACATCTTCATCAATACCCCCATCCTCCTGCAGCATTGACCCCAAATACCGAAAGGTGTCCTTCTGAGGTACCACCTGGCCATCAAGGCTAACCTCCTCCTCACACCTAGTAGTACTGAAACCGCACATCATGTACTCGGTTTTAGTTCTACTAAGCCTAAACCCTTTCGATTCCAAGGTTTGTCTCCATAACTCTAACTTCCTATTTACCCCCGTCCGACTATCGTCAACTAGCACCACATCATCCGCAAAGAGCATACACCATGGGATATCTCCTTGTATATCCCTTGTGACCTCATCCATCACCAATGCAAAAAGATAAGGGCTCAAAGCTGACCCCTGATGCAGTCCTATCTTAATCGGGAAGTCATCAGTGTCGACATCACTTGTTCGAACACTTGTCACAACATTATCGTACATGTCCTTGATGAGGGTAATGTACTTTGCTGGGACTTTGTGTTTCTCCAAGGCCCACCACATGACATTCCGCGGTATCTTATCATAGGCCTTCTCCAAGTCAATGAACACCATATGCAAGTCCTTCTTTTGCTCCCTATATCTCTCCATAAGTTGTCGTACCAAGAAAATGGCTTCCATGGTCGACCTCCCAGGCATGAAACCAAATTGATTTTTGGTCACGCTTGTCATTCTTCTTAAGCGGTGCTCAATGACTCTCTCCCATAGCTTCATTGTATGGCTCATCAGCTTAATTCCACGGTAATTAGTACAACTCTGAACATCCCCCTTGTTCTTGAAGATTGGTACTAATATACTCCGTCTCCATTCTTCTGGCATCTTGTTTGCCCGAAAAATGAGGTTGAAAAGCTTGGTTAGCCATACTATCGCTATGTCCCCGAGACCTTTCCACACCTCAATGGGGATACAATCAGGGCCCATCGCCTTGCCTCCTTTCATCCTTTTTAAAGCCTCCTTGACCTCAGACTCCTGGATTCGCCGCACAAAACGCATGTTGGTCTCATCAAAGGAGTCGTCCAGTTCAATGGTAGAATTCTCATTCTCCCCATTGAACAGCTTGTCAAAGTACTCCCGCCATCTATGCTTAATCTCCTCGTCCTTCACCAAGAGTTGGCCTGCTCCGTCCTTGATGCATTTGACTTGGCCAATATCCCTCGTCTTCCTCTCTCGGATCTTGGCCATCTTATAGATGTCCCTTTCACCTTCCTTCGTGCCTAACCGTTGGTAGAGGTCCTCATATGCCCGACCCCTTGCTTCACCAACAGCTCGCTTTGCGGCCTTCTTCGCCTGCTTCGTCAAAATTGATATTTAAGACGATATAATTTTCTCCGAACTATACTATTGAACCATCACCACTGAATTACATTAAAAAAAACTAAAAAGAGAACCTACAACGAAGTTGCTTATCGTCTCAACTGAAAATGGGAAAAAAGTGGCTGAATGCATAGCTCTCAACTCCCCTGCTGCAAAAACATGTGTTCAAGCACTGACCAAAAAACACAAAAACACACCAAAGCACTGGGATTTTTCTGACGCCCCGTCAGCATTTCTGATTTTATTTGCAGATCATCTAACCGATTACAGTATCAATTGTTTGGTTACAATATGTTGCAAAACATAGAACTGACTGACAGAATGTTGCTATGGTGATATTCCATCCATAACACAAACAGTTTTCCATGGGAGCAATGAGTGAAATAGATCCAGAGTTACTCACAAGTCAAAAGACACTGATCAAATTAGCTTGGGGGCAGAAAGGAGTTCTCTTGCTTGTGTCTTTGTCCCTTCACATAATGCTGAGCAAATGAAAATTCCATCAACCATCCTAGTGCAGATGCATGGCAGCATTGAGGGTGATAACTTCCCCAATCCATAGTGTCCGCAAGTTTAGGACGAGACCTCTCACTCAAAATTTCACCTCAGACTACAACACTCTCTTATCAATCAAGATCACTACACCATGGTGTAGATGCTAGCATGATAAATCAATCTTCCAATATGGTTCCCATGCCAGATTCAGAACTCAGGCTACACTATATGACATTCAGTGCCGTTGTATGATTCTGTTCCTCAGTCGATGTAGAGTGATTCAACTCCCGAGTCCTCCCCACTATCGGCACCATCGTCCTCATCGTCAGCACCAACTTTCCTCTTTCTGCCACCTGCATCCCCAAGAAACTTCTCCCTCAATTCTGCTCCTCCACGACGACCACCACCAAGCTCATCCCATCCACGACCCATGCTGGTGAACATCCGATCCAAATTCGCCTTCTCTCGGCTCATCAAGAGCAGCTCCTCCAGCTTCCGCCTTGCGTCATGTATCTCATTGGAATCTAAAAGCTCCCCTTTATAGTATGCCTCCCGGAGGAACACAGTGTGCAGCTTCCCCTGGTTTCCTCTTGTTGATATGTAAAATATCCCCTGATACTTAAGCAAGAACTCTTTAATCTTCTTTGGCACACCAAGGGCGTCGCGGAAGAGCGCGAGACGCTCTAGCGTGGTACGCTTGTCGACGGTGAGAGAGAGCAGCTCATGGACAGCAGCGACAGCGCGCTTCTCCATGCGGCGTTGTGCCTCAAGTGAGCGCAGGTCGTGGCCAGAGACGTCCGCATACGGGGAAGCGTAGGGGAGGCGCTGCCACTTCCAAACTGCAATGCGGAAATACTTGCCAATCTTAAAGCCCGGCGGAAAGCGGGTGGGGAACGCGAAGCGCGCGTCCTCCTCGCCGGCGCCGGGAGCGCGGTGCTCGCGGTAGTGGCGCTCCCGGGAGCGCTCGACGGCGGCGACGGTGAGGTCGGGTGGGTCGTCAGGGGAGGGCACAAACTCGACGAACCCGTCAGGCGTGAGGCGGAACAGAGCGGGATTGGACAGGATGATGGAGTCGGCGAAGTCGTCGGGGAGGCCGAAGTCGCGGCGGAGGAGACGGATGTGCTCTAGGCGGAGGCGGTGGTGCGGGGGCGCGAGGAGGAGCAGCTTGCGGAGGCGGAGGACGGCGCCGGGGCGCAGGGAGGCGATGGCGTCGGCCTCGAGGCGCAGCGCGGCGGAGGCGCGCGGGGTGAGGCGCACGTGGAGGATGCGGTGGACGGGGTGGAGGAAGAGGTGGAAGGCGTGCGGGTGGCGCAGCATGAAGTTGCCGGCGTCGAGGGGCGCGAGGCGGAGCTGGCGGCGCGAGAGGGCGCCGAGGCGGGAGAAGGGCACGGAGACCGCGCCGCTGCCCCCGGCGGAGAATTTGCCCGAGGGCGCGGTGGGGGTGGCGGCGTAGAGGAGCAGCGCGTGGAGCGCGAGGAAGCGGCGGACGCGCTTCTGCACCTCCATGATGCCGTCGAAGGCGTGGTCGCGGACGCGCTGCTGCTTCTGGGGGAGGGAGGTGGACTTGGAGGAGTAGCCTGCGTCGGCCCCTCCGACGAGCGCCGCCGCCACCGCGCGCGGCGGCGGCGGCCGTAGGGCGGCGATGCGGCGGAGCATCGTTGTTTGGGGATTGGTTTTGGCGGCGGCCGGCGGAAGAGAGAGGCCGAGTGGTAGCAAACGCGGGTGAAAGAGGCAAGCCGTCGGATGCGCACGAGACACGAATCGCGACGCAGTTTTCATGTTTTCCTTTTTTCTTTCCGCTGGCCAGTGCATTCTAACCAGTTGAACTATCATTTGCAACTCTGGCAGCTTTTGTTTTCATACTTAAAATTTATTGGCAACTTTTCTCACATGTCGTGGATACTCGCGACCATATTATGGTGATCTAGCTGAACACAAAGAAATAATGGGTAAACATTGGATTCACCAAGCTGTCGAGTGAGCAGAGAGATCTTATTACAGCCAAAAGCACCTCGGTTTGAGATAGCACAAAAGAACAATGTACTCAGTTCAGAAGGGGACGATACATGTTTACAAAGCAGGCAGCGGCATTTTCAATCAGTGGGGTATGATAGACTTGAAATGCGCTGTACTCCTTATCGACGTTAGGCCTCTTTTTTATTTATCACTTTTTAGAGGGAACAACTCTTTTACAACAGATGTGCATATTATTCAGTAACATCTTGTCAGTATTGTAAACATTCAGGTATTCCATTACTGGTTGTAATTAAATTGTGGTAACGCTTTCTTTGATTTGGAATCTGCGGTTAGGTCATCAGTTTCCCCAGTTGCAGACCTCCTCTTTTTCCTTGGAAGGGGCCATGTCGTCCGATGTCTAAAAATGGTTCACTAAATTTTTGGACCGATGCAATGTATGAAAATATAATTTAATTCTCTGTACCTTATTCTGTTCTAACTCCAACAGTGCATTTTCTTGTGGGGTATGTTAGGGATACGATTGTCGGGCGGCGATGCTGATTCCGCCAACACCTATGCGGACAGGGCCCCTTTCGGTTCGGTGGGGGGCGGAGAGCGCACAAAGAGCGGATCGAGGCAGTGCACACGGGCGATTTTACCCAGCTTTGGGCCGCACGGATGCGTAAAACCCTACTGCTGCTTGTTTGTGTATATTAGATTCTTACTCAGGAGCGATGGACGCTGCCAGACTGAGCGTGAGAGTGTTCCTGGAGCTGAATGAGCCGAACTGGCCGAACCTTTCCTCCCCTCCCTACGTTGCGCTTGGGCCTCCTTTTATACTCTCAAGGGGTTACCCACAGGTGGCAACGTAGGCTAAAAGGGTAGAAATGGAAAAGGATGCGGTAGGTGCAGCTACCGCTACTGTGAATACAGTGCACCCTACCTAACTCTGACGGCAGGGGACAAGGGCATTAAATGCCTGTCTGAGTCTCCTAAACAGTGCAAAAGGTGACCGTTAGGAGCGCCACCGTTTGCCACGATGGGCTTCTCTTTATCTCCGTTTGCCACCACGTACCCCTAGCTGCACGGCCTCCTGCCACGTGTGCTTGGGAGAGCCCCAGGGCGACACGTTAGCAGGTGTGCCGGAGCGCGGGCACGAAGTGGGGGTTTCCCGCGGCAAGCTCCTTGCCGCGGCCGTCGTCTTATCGCGTCCGGAACTTGTCGCTCGCCGGATCTTGCCGGGACGCAGGGCGCGTCGCGGCAAGCTTTCTTGGTATGCCTTGAATAGCCTTTCCGGCAAGCTCCTCTTGACGGGGTCTTGTCTCTTCCCGGCAAGCTCCTCTTGCCGGGGCCTTGGTTGGCCTTCCCGGCAAGCTCCTCTTGTCGAGGCCTTGGTTGGCCTTCCCGGCAAGCTCCTCTTGCCGGGGCCTTGGTTGGCCTTCCCGGCAAGCTCCTCTTGTCGGGGCCTTGGTTGGCCTTCCCGGCAAGCTCCTCTTGCCGGGGCCTTAGTTGGCCTTTCCGGCAAGCTCCTCTTGCCGGGGCCTTGGTTTGAGTACTTTGTTCTTGAATGGTCTTCAAGGGAACCACGGAGGGTCCTGGCGGTCACCCGGCAAGCCTTGCCGCGGGGCGCTGCAACTGCCCGTGCACGAGTTCGGGGTAATAGGGTACCCCTACTCTAGTACACCGACAGGAGCCCCCGGGCCTGGGCCATACACGGTGCCGAGCGCTGTTGGGCCAGGCCCAAAACAGTGCACGGGCACGCGCGCGGCCTAGGTCATGCCGCATATTTCTCCGCTCCCACCGGGCACGCCCAGAACGGTACGCGTCAAACGCGGCGTCGTGGGTGAGATCGTGGGTGGCGTGCGTGGGGCTAAGCCCCCCCGAGCATGCGTCAGGCCACGATGATGGGGACGGTTCACACCCTCCTCCCTAAACGGAGGCAGGTGTGGGGGCGTGGTGCATTTATTGGACGGGGCCGGCGCGCGGTTTTCAGGACGTCCACTCCCCGCGTTCACGGGGCGGAGCGAGGCCGCCTCATCTGTCGCCTTGGTTCTGCACCCCCGCCACGCGGCTCCCATGCGTTTGGGGTCACGGACGGTGGAGTAGGAAACTGGGCCGTCGCGAGCGGGTTGGACCCGACTCCCTGCCCTTCCCATGTCTTGAATCGCTGAGCGGGGCGGCCGAGCCCCCACCCCGCTCCTTTATAAAGAGCGGGATGGGAGCACAGAAACCCGCACTCTCTCTCATCTTCTCCTTTCTTCAGCTTCTGCTCCTCTTTCTCCCATCTTCCATGGAGAAAGGGAACTCAGGCCCTTCATCGGTGGCGGCGAGGGTCGCCGCCAGACAGCGCATCTCTCCCTCTTCCGCGCCCGTGGTGGCAGAGCCAACCATAAGGGGAAGAGGGAGGGGGCGAGGTCGCGGACGAGGTCGAGGCGCTCGGGGAAGAGGCGGACGGGGCGGCGCATCAGCTTCACCTCCGTCGGCAGCTCCTCCCCCCACGGCGGTCCATATAGGGGACGACCCTTGCGAGTTCTTCGTCAGGCTGCGCCGGGCGCCTCGTCGTCGCCTCCGGCTTCCAGCTCCGTTTGCGCGCGCGATGGAAGTGGACCCGCCCGAGACGCTGAGACTGCACATGAGGGGCTGTAGGATCAGCGGCACGCGAGTCCGCGTTGCATTCCCAGCCCCTAATGTGATGTATCTTGATCGAGGGTGGAAGACGTTCGCCCGCATCCACAGCTTGACGGAGGGGTTTACCCTCCATTTTAAGTTGATGGAGGGCGATCTCCTCTCCGTCAAGGCCTTCGGGTGCTTCGGCACTCGGGCGAAGTGCTGCGTGGACAGCTCCTCCGACAGCGAAGGCTCCTCCTCGAGCGAGAGCGACGAGGAGGGAAGCGACAACGACGAGGAGGGCAGCGGGCGGCGGAGCGGCGGGTCCGACTAGGCGTCGGGCGCCACTTTGCGCGGCACCGGCGACCCCATCATCCGCGTCGCCGGCTTCTTGAACTCCCCGGGGTCGTATCCTTGGACGGCTGGCGTAGGGAGGCTGCGGAAGGGGAAGAGGGCAGGCGACAAGGCCGTCAAGCCGGAGTACGAGGGCGTGGTGCCCTCGACAGCGTGCTGACGTCCTGCCGCCCCGTCTTCGAGCCCCGCTTCCAGCGCCGCCATCGCCGTCCAGCCTTCGGACGGCCCCGGGATGTTCTCTTGGTGTCTTCTGGCACCCGTAGCTCGCCTAGGCACTCCTTTTGCCCTTTTCGCCTCCTTGACCTGCCTCCTGAAAAGGGGGACAGGAAAGGGATTACGGGCATCTTATCTTTTTAATTTGTAAGCCTTCGGGCCTTAGCTGTATCTAGAACTTGTAATCCTCTCTTTCATGTTTTTCATCCTCTATGGACTGTACCTGAGTGGGATGTTTTTTAATGAAAAAGGGATGCTTGCCGGGTTATTTGTCTCGCGAGTTAAACCCACGCCAAGGAGCAAATCCTTGGTATCCCTCGGACAGACATTTCATCTCCCGGCAACAGACCCTACCGCCTTCCCACGTCGCTCGACCTTTCTCACGCTTTTGACGGAGGCAGGAACGAGGTGAGTGCGGTCTCCTCGTTTCATCCCTTTGCTGCCGCGACTACGACCAAACTTGGCCCCGAGAACGAGCCCCAGGGCCTGGAGTCGAGGGAGCACGACAGTTTCCGGGAAGAAACGTGGTTTCGCATTCCCCAGTCCATAAGAGGATGCATGATGAGGGATGAAAGACTTATCTGATATTGCAGCCCCCGGCAACTCTGGTTTGCCGTGGACGATTCTTGGCACTCACAGCCCCCAGCGATACTGGCTTGCCGGGAAGGCTTTTATCCTCAGCAGAGAACTTTGTCGTTCTCGATGCCGGCTTCCGGCAAGCTAGTCGCCAGGAAGGCTTTTATCTTTGGCAGAGAACTTCGACGTTCTCGATGCCGGCTTCCGGCAAGCTGATTGCCAGGAAGGCGTTTATCTTCAGCAGAGAACTTTGACGTTCTCGATGCCGGCTTCCGGCAAGCTGATTGCCAGGAAGGCTTTTATCTTTGGCAGAGAACTTCGACGTTCTCGATGCCGGCTTCCGGCAAGCTGATTGCCAGGAAGGCTTTTATCTTCAGCAGAGAACTTTGACGCTCTCGATGCCGGCTTCCGGCAAGCTCGTTGCCAGGAAGGCTTTTATCTTCAGCAGAGAACTTTGACGCTCTCGATGCCGGCTTCCGGCAAGCTCGTTGCCAGGAAGGCTTTTATCTTCGGCAGAGAACTTCGACGTTCTCGATGCCGGCTTCCGGCAAAGCTGATTGCCAGGAAGGCTTTTATCTTCGGCAGAGAACTTCGACGTTCTCGATGCCGGCTTCCGGCAAGCTGATTGCCAGGAAGGCTTTTATCTTCAGCAGAGAACTTTGACGTTCTCGATGCTGGCTTCCGGCAAGCTGATTGCCAGGAAGGCTTTTGCCTTCAGTAGAGAACTTTGACGCTCTCGATGCCGGCTTCCGGCAAAGCTGATTGCCAGGAAGGCTTTTATCTTCGGCGGAGAACTTCGACGTTCTCGATGCCGGCTTCCGGCAAGCTGATTGCCAGGAAGGCTTTTATCTTCAGCAGAGAACTTTGACGTTCTCGATGCCGGCTTCCAGCAAGCTTGTTGCCAGGAAGGCTTATGGCGAAGAACTTCGTCGTTCTTGACGCCGGCTCCCGACAAGATCGTTGCCGAAAAGGCTTATGGCGAAGAACTTCGTCGTTCTTGACACCGGCTCCCGGCAAGACCGCTGCTGGAAAGGCTTATGGAGAAAAACTTCGTCGTTCTTGACGCCGGCTCCCGACAAGATCGTTGCCGGAAAGGCTTATGGCGAAGAACTTCGTCGTTCTTGACGCCGGCTCCCGACAAGATCGTTGCCGGAAAGGCTTATGGCAAAGAACTTCGTCGTTCTTGACGCCGAAGAGATTGGCCCTAGGGGCGTTGCTAGCCCCCGGGCCATAACTGCGTTCAAACATAGCAAGCGATTAGTATCCGAAGTGCACTTAACTCGCTTGCGAATTTTGACTTTTGCTGCATATTCCCTATGCCTACTGGAATGCTTTCCGGTGCGTACGATCCAGCCAGTAGCGCTTGAGGGAATGGGCCCTTAGCGGCTATTCGGGAACAACGCCTCCCGGAAAGGTTTACCTTCTTGGTTCTAGCGCAACCGCACAAGTTGCCGAGTGGACTCGAGGCAACATGGAGCGCAACTAGCCCCAAGAAGGCTCCTCGGCATACAGGTCTATGCAGAAATCTCAAATAAATAGCGCATGATATCTTCCTGTTCAACCCCTCTTTGTACGTCCACCCTACGCTTTCTAGGGAAACTTGCCGGTGCAGGCACCCTTGCCGCGAGCGCCGAGTGCGGAACTTCAGCAGCCTGCTGGCGGGGTCGCTACCGACAAGTAATCTTATCGCAACTAGTTGCAGCTCGCTTAAGTTGTTGAGCGGATTCGAAACAACGTAAGGGCGCTAGCGGCTCACTTAAGTTGCTGAGCGGACTCGAAGCAAAGTAAGGGTGCTAGCAGCTCACTTAAGTTGTTGAGCGGACTCGAAACAAAGTAAGGGCGCAACTAGCTACGAGTCGATTCCTCCGCGCACAGGTTTTCCGTACAAAGAACAAGATCTTCGAGGCGGATAACCTTATATAGAAAGGAAATATCTAAAGTTTCGCACTACTTAGCTTTTTCTGTTGCCGCACTGGCGCCGTTCTTTTACTCGCCCGCTCCTTAGGAGCCATGACGATGAAGAACAGCTGAGCCTTGCGTGCACGCTGGATCGGATTCGCACAATCTCGACGACCCCCTACCTGGCGCGCCAGAGATGTCGGGCGGCGATGCTGATTCCGCCGACACCTATGGGGACAGGGCCCCTTTCGGTTCGGTGGGGGCGGAGAGCGCACAAAGAGCGGATCGAGGCAGTGCACGCGGGCGATTTTACCCAGCTTCGGGCCGCACGGATGCGTAAAACCCTACTGCTGCTTGTTTATGTATATTAGATTCTTGCTCAGGAGCGATGGACGCTGCCAGACTGAGTGTGAGAGTGTTCCTGGAGCTGAAAGAGCCGAACTGGCCGAACCTTCCCTCCCCTCCCTACGTTGCGCTTGGGCCTCCTTTTATACTCTCAAGGGGTTACCCACAGGTGGCAACGTAGGCTAAAAGGGTAGAAATGGAAAAGAATGCGGTAGGTGCAGCTACCGCTACTGTGGATACAGTGCACCCTACCTAACTCTGACGGCAGGGGACAAGGGCATTAAATGCCTGTCTGAGTCTCCTGAACAGTGCAAAAGGTGACCGTTAGGAGCGCCACCGTTTGCCACGATGGGCTTCTCTTTATCTCTGTTTGCCACCACGTACCCCTAGCTGCACGGCCTCCTGTCACGTGTGCTTGGGAGAGCCCCAGGGCGACACGTTAGCAGGTGTGCCGGAGCGCGGGCACGAAGTGGGGGTTTCCCGCGGCAAGCTCCTTGCCGCGACCGTCGTCTTGTCGCATCCGGAAGCTTGTCGCTCGCCGGATCTTGCCGGGACGCAGGGCGCGTCGCGGCAAGCTTTCTTGGTATGCCTTGAATAGCCTTCCCGGGAAGCTCCTCTTGCCGGGGTCTTGTCTCTTCCCGGCAAGCTCCTCTTGCCGGGGCCTTGGTTGGCCTTCCCGGCAAGCTCCTCTTGCCGGGGCCTTAGTTGGCCTTCCCGGCAAGCTCCTCTTGCCGGGGCCTTGGTTTGAGTACTTTGTTCTTGAATGGTCTTCAAGGGAACCACGGAGGGTCCTGGCGGTCACCCGGCAAGCCTTGCCGCGGGGCGCTGCAACTGCCCGTGCACGAGTTCGAGGTAATAGGGTACCCCTACTCTAGTACACCGACAACGATGGAGCCACAAGTGTATTTCATCAGCTGTTTTGCTTGCAAGCGGAGGCAGTGGTGCTTCACTCTGCAGATGCTCTGTTGCTTGCACTTGAAAATACTCCCTCTGTCCCGGAATATAAGAATGTTTAGTGTTAAAAACGTTCTTATATTTTGGGACAAAGGGAGTAGTACTCAGCATCCAACGATATGTCATTTGGAGTTACTGTCACAATAAATTTCTTCTCTCAGGGGGTATACCCAGTCCGTCCTGCCGCATGGGAAACAACACAATCAACACTTTTTGCATATTATGTGGCCTTGTGCTCCAAAGAATGCAAATACTGGATTCGCTTGTTCCTCGGTGTATATCTTTTTTTTAAGAAAAGGAGGATTACCTTTTCTATAAAAAATAGATATACACCAGAAAAAAAGATATACTGGATTCGCTTGTTCGTCAGTGTATATCTTTTGTACGCATTAGTATTCTATACCTGATGACAAAAGAAAAATGTTTTAGAACATAATGTAGCAGGAGAGTACCTTGGCCATGGTGCTGTATCAGGACATGTAGGACATTGATGTACACCACTTTCGTCTACTTTCAACTTCTTCCAACAAACTTTTCAACTCATACACCACCAGTCATTGGTGGAGACTACTTCAATATTTTTTGTCCTTCGCTTATACTCCCTCCGTTTCTAAATACTAGCTATTTTAGAGTTTTCAATATGAACTACATACATAGCAAATGAGTGAATCTACACTCTAAAATATGTCTATACATCCGAATGTAGTGCGTATTAAAATCCCTAAAAGGCTTATATTTAGAAATAGAGTGATTACGTGGTATTGATTCTACAATGATATAAAAGTATCAATCAGCTGCAGTCAAAAGCATGCAGGGCTGGAAGATACTTTTTGCAACTTTGCTGCATCACCAATTCACCATAGTATCAGCAGGATCTAACCCAGCGAGACTTTTAATAGTTGCCTCAGTTCCTTCCATTTGCCCTCGATTTCCACTTCATAGTTGTAGCTCGATCTGATAAGGCATACATATCACCCATGCAGAGTTTCAGCGTGCCAAAAATGATCAACGGATACTCAAAAAAAAAAGTTAAAACTAAGAACAAATAAATCTAAAGTGAACAATGTTCCAAGTTTTAAACTCCTTTCCGGAATGATCTGAAGTGTGGACAATGCCTTCCAATGTAGCCTTCATTTCAAGGATGTCAACATTGGCATGCCACCTTGTTGATGTTGTGTTTTTACAAGCCATTGCACCCGGTACATTTCATGAAAAATTTGACCAGAGCACTTCTGGATATTTGCTGGAAATATGGAAGAGGTAAACTTAGGTTGGCATAGGCTGAACATTTCCCTAATGTTGTTACATTCTGAAATAATGCTTCCCACATATGGTGTCTAATTAGCAGTGTTTCTCATTTGAGAAGAGCAGGTACATCGGAGAAAACGAAACATAACTGGAATTATACCTGGCGACCGTCAGCAAGGAAGCTGATGCGGGCGAGCCCCCCCCCCCCCCCCCCCCCCCTACCGTCTGATATGGTTGCACGGATCTCATAGCAGGGCCGTTGACACGTCAGATTTTGGACTAGTTTGTTGTAGACCTGGCCATGGACAGCCCGAAAATCACGGGCGGGGTTGAGCCCGAGTGTGCCATCGGGCCTGGAAACTGAGCCCGACGGGCAGGTCGGGCCGGACTCAGGTCTGCACAAAATGCATTTTTAGCCATGGTCGGGCCGGGCCGACCGGGCGTGTCGGGCTTTCTCGGGCTCGGGCCCGATGGCCGGGCCAAGCTCAGGCCTGGGTTTTTAGCACCGGGATTTTTTTGGCCCGGCCCGAGATATGCCAGGTATAGTTTGTTGTACCATAAAACCCAGTGAACACTTTACTTCTCAAATCAACCATGTGCGCTGCACTGACAGCGTAGCAAGTTTTGCTCCTGGTAGACATTGGTTTGAATCCCAAGCCCTTCTCTTTTTTTTTGCTACATGGCATTTTATTCTAGAAAATTTGCTACGGCAATTTTAACATTTTTTGTGAAATATGTTACATGGCAGTCTAACCATGACGGCATTTTTCTTGAAAAAAATTAACATGAATGTTTAACCATGATGGCATTTTTATATTAAGAGATGGCATTTTTATATTTTATTATTAAGAGATGACATTTTTTCATTAAGAGATGTTATTTTAATATTATGATATGGCATTTTTTATTAAGAGATGACATTTTTATATTAAGAGATGGCATTTTTTATATTAAGAGATATCATTTTTTGTTCATTAAGAGATGACATTTTAATATTAAGATATGACATTTTTTATTAAGAGATGACATTTTTATATTAAGAGATGACATTTTTCATATTAAGAGATATCATTTTTTATTGTTAAGAGATGTCATTTTTTATTTAAGAGATAGCATTTTTTATTTTAAAGATATGGCATTTTATATTAAGAGGTAGCATTTTTTATTGTTAAGAGATGGCATTTTTTATTTAAGAGATAGCATTTTTTTATTTTCAAGAGATGGCATTTTTTATGTAAGAGATGACATTTTTTATTTTTAAGAGATGGCATTTTTTATTTAAGAGATGGCGTTTTTATAATTAAAAGATGTCATTTTGGGTTTTTTATTAGATGACACTTTTTTACGGAAAAACTAACGCACACACGTGTGGCAATTTGCACATCGTCCACATGCCTCCATCACCACTCATTTTGTCACGTATGAACAGATGACATTAACAGGAATCTTTTTGGTTTTCGACTTAAAAATGTTTGATCTCCTAATTAAAAAATCAAATTAAAAATCCATTTTCATCATTAAATCCGTCTCAACGAGATCTTCAAAATTAGATCCCATGTTGATATGTTTCGACGATTTTTTTTTTTTGCCAAAAAGTTGCCACGATGTTTACACTGTAGTTGCCATAGAGTTTAAACTAAAGTTGCCATATGGCAATTTTAGTTTATTGAGCATGGCAATTTTAGTTTTTTGATAATGGCAATTACAGTACTTTGACCATAAAAAATATTTTTTTATGAACCATGGCAATTTTAAGTGCATGTATCATGGTAATTTTAGTTTATGGTTCATGCCAAGTCTAATTTCTTAATTCCACATTTTGTAATATGTCAAAATTTACTTTTAAATATAGAAGAAAATAGCTGAAACATATCATGGCAACTTCAGTGTAAACATCATGGCAATTCATGTGCAATAGACATGGCAACTTTTAACCGCAAAAAAATTTTGTCGAAATATATTGATATGGAATCTAGTTTCGAAGATCTCGCCGCGAGGGACTTAATGGTGAAAACGGATCTTCAATCGGATTTTTCATTTAAGAGATAAAACATTTTAAAAACTGAAAATCTAAAAAAATTACCATATTCATGCATCCGATGACGTGGCATAGCATGTGTGTTATAGAGCGTGTGGGCGGGTTTGACTCACACCACACGTATGGGCGTTAGCATTGTTCCTTTTTTATCATGACATTTTTATTTTTTATTTTTGTGTTCATATGGCACTTTTGTTTTGATAGCATTTTTTACCCCGAAGACACATGGGCTGATTTTCTCTCTCAGGATAGGGTGCGCCGGCTGTTCAACTAAAAAAAAAGAGAGGCAGAAACGTTTGTTGGGTGATCCTTCTGCTGGCGAAGCAAAAACTTCGATGAGAAAGGATCATCAAACGTTTTTTTTAGGGAGATCTGTTATCCATCTTTGTCGAGATCGAAAAAGTAGCTCCCACACTGATTGCCCGCATCATCAAGCCATGAGAAACTGCCATGCTCGTCTGTGCATCGCAAAGCTGAGAAATGCTGTGTAGATGGCTCTTGTCCAAGCAGGTGAACCAAAATGTAATCATATGGGTCAGGCACAATCCTTTTCTCTCTGTCCATAATTGAGTAGCAATAGATGAACGGGGCCGCCGCTCACTCCAGTCATGGAGACATCGTCATGTCGCAGCCTTCAAAGCCATCAACCAAACATTCAACATTTCAACCTGTCCGGAGCTGCACTCGCCGTGAGACGAAGCTGAGAGCCACACTGACCTGGAGTGAGATGGAGACAAGAGCCATTTTCAGTGATACCGTGGCATGTGCCAGCGGAGTGTTTAGAAGCGCGTTAAAGGAAGCAATAATAACACTGTTTGGACGTCAGCAGGCGTCCCTTTCTCGCCGGCTGGCGATAATAGCACTGTTTAACTGACAGTGATAGTGCGTCGCACCGTACGGTTTTTCTTGCTAATAATGTCCGAAGACATGGTCAATCGTACGCTCGGCTCGCTCGCCTAGTACCGGACGGACGGACGGACGGACGGCGAGGTGGAAGAAAGGGACGAGTCGGTCGGTGTTGGTAGGTACAGTTGGATGATGAGTGCTTGGGTCGGGACCGACCGGGCTGGCACGGCGGGCATGGCGACGCCTACAGCGAGGCCAGTTTAAACTCCGGCCGGATCGAGACCGATGGTACGTACTCCCTTCATTTCTTTTTAGTTCGTATATAAAGTTCCTAAAATCTAAAAAATGATCGCGCACCAACTAGACGATCCGGGTGGCCGGCTCGCGACCGCACGATCGTTTGCGATCAGCCTCGGGGGAGCGCCAGGTGTCGCCTGGTCGGTTCGTCCAACCGCGCGGTCGTGGGCGGTTTGTCCTCATTCGGACGAGCGTGGACCCACATGTAAGCGGGCGTGGCGTAGATCGTGGGCGACCATTTTCGAAACGCGAGCCGTTCTCGCTCTTTCTCCCCCTTTCTCTCCTGTTCCTCCCCCATTCTCCGCTCCTCTCCTCTGCCCTCGCTCTCGCTCCGCGGCGAAATCGCGCCGCGGCTCTCCAAATCTCCGGTGGACCGCGCAGGGATTCGCTGCTGGCCCTCGTCGGCGTTGCAGGTACCCGGTGCATCTCTCCTTTCTCTGTCTCGTCGCCGGGGGTCTAGGTCGTCTCGAGGTTGTCGGCGGCGGAAATGGCGGGCCGGGATTCCTAGGGTTTCTGCGGTTTCTGTGGTCAACTTACTCGCTCGGTCGTTTTGGTGTAGATGCTTTTCGGGTGGGATGGGTGTGCTTCTGTTCGACTAGTCAGAGTGTCATTGGATCTGTAATGGTGGGGATTCGTGGGGGGAATGTGTTTGTTGTTGGTGCAGGTGGTTGTTAGATTTGCGCTCGAGGCAGACGTTCGCGACTGCCCTCTGCTATCCTCCCTCCCTCTCTCTCTCGTCGCCGGTGGCGAGGTGGTGTCTAGGTCGACGGGTGGCGGATGTGGCGGGCTGCATAGGGGGGAGCCCTTGCTGTGTTTCCGCTGTGTTTTGCTTCGTTTTTGTGCGGTAGTAGTGGTGGTGGTTTTTGTCCCACGATTCGTCCTTGATTCGATGTTCATGGCCGCTGCAGGAAGTTTATGAACTGGTTGGCTATGCAATTGCGTTCCTGTGAACTTGCTAGTTGTGTTCGAGTTTTGCAGAAGTTGTCGTGTAGTTGGTAGACACATGTGTTCCAGTTGCACAAAATTCTATCCAGTTGGCTTCATTCATATAGTAGTTGGCTGTCCCTATGTTCCGCAGTTGCACCAATTTTTTGCTAGTTGGGTGTCTACATACTGTTCAGTTGCACAAGTTGCCTGCTCAGTTGGCTGCATCACTTTTACTAGTTGGCTGTCCATATGTTCTACACCTGCACTAGTTTGTCCCGCTTAGTTGGTCTGCTGTTTTGCACTAGGTCGACCGTCTATATGTTGTTCATTTGCACAATTAGATGGATGCATCCATATACTAATTGGTTGTATATATATATACGGTTTTTGAGTTGCACAAGTTGCTCTGCTTTCGTAGTCAAGTTGGTTGTCCATGTGTTTTACAATGGACACTAGTTGCCCTGCTTAGTTTGCTTGCTATTTTGTGCTAGGTTGTCTGTCTACGCGTCGTTCAGTTGCACAAGTTGCCTGATTAGTTGGCTGCATCCATGTACTAGTTGGTTATGTACTTCATTTTGCGCATCTTCTAACTCATTTTGCGTATGAGTTGGTTGTTTCCCCCTCTGCTGTGTGCAACTAGGGACTCTTGTTTGTGCAATTTGAACACCAATGCTTGCCAGTTTTTCAATATAATCTACCCAATCCATCAGCGTTGTGGTGGTTGTGGTGGTTTATGTGTTATTCTCGTGCTTTGTGCAACTAGGACCCCTTGATTTGTGCAAATTAGTACCAATGCTTGCCAATTTTCCATTTTAATTTTTCTCAATGTGCAAGTCTTTTGTTGTGGATGTGGTTGTTTTCATGTGTCTCCCCTCATGTTCAACTAGGGACGCTTTTTTCAGAATAAGTTATCTCACTGAGCTTGTTGCCTTTACTTAACTTTTTTCTGCCTAGGTATTACTTGTCACAGTTGGCAAGTAATAACTAGGCAGAAAAAGTTAGTTGGCTTATTTGATGTCCAGTTTGCACAAGGTTTACTGTCCAGTTGGCTGCATCATTGTAGTAGTTGGTTGTCCATATCTTCTAACTATGTTTTTTTGTTGTATTTCCTGCCGCAGGGCAAAAATGGTTATAATAGGAGGAGATGAGGATGGCAATGAAGGAGATGCATTTTTTCACTTTTTTTTCTTTTGTTTTTGAATTGTTTTCAACTTATGCATGTATGCTAATGTCTTTTTTTCATGTTTTCTTTTGGTTGCTTAATCAGCGTTCTGGAAGTCAGCCGCTTCGCCGGAACTCAAAGCGTCTGCTAATCGCCAGCCACGACCTGCGCAGAGTGTTGAGCAGGGAGAGGATGTTGAGGTAAGTGGCATGCTGATGACACAAGTCCATTTTTTTAGTTTTGTTTGGGTCATATAACATTTTTTTTGTTTTTTCCCATGCTCATGTTTTTTTTTCTTAGGATGCTGATCAGTTCCGTGTTGTAAAGCGGACTAGACGTGCAACACTTGACAAGGGAGCTGAGTCATCTTCTAGGGTAAGTAAAATCTCGAATATAAGTGTTTTTCTCGCCTTTTTTAGATAGTGATGAAATTATGCAACAGTTCTGTAACGCCCCGAGACCGATGTGCCAGGTGTTTCCCAGATTATTCGTTGCTATTGCCTTGTCATTCGCTTGCGTGTTGCATCTTGTCATGTCATCATGTGTATTGCATCATCATGTTTTAAAACTTGCATCCGTCCCGGCCTCCTCGTTCCTTCCGTTGTTCGTTCTGAGTCCAGACACACTCGCACGCGCCACGGCATGTCCGAAATAGTATTTTATAAGTGGCCGGAAAGGTTCTCGAAATGGGATGAAAGTTGGCGTGCGGTGTTGTTTTATTGTCAGTAGACCGCTTGTCAAGTTTCATCGCAATCGGAGTTCGTTCGATGCCCCAACGGATAACTATAGTGACATTATAGTCGGTCTTTACGTCGGACGTTTTCGGTCTCCGAAAACAGCTGTCGGGCTGCTTTCTCTTCTATCCTCTCAGCTCATCGCACTCTGCCCAGCCCACCTGCAGTCCATCTAGTCCCCCTCTGCCCGAAGCCGCACGATCGCGATCCGAGGGTCCGAAAACGGCCTCAAACCCACCAAACCCTAACCCCTACCCTATTTAAACAGTCCCCTTGCCACTTTGGGCATCCCTAGCCTTCCACCTACCTCTAGCCCCCTCCCCCATCAATTTCCGCGCCGCTCCAGCCCCTCCTCGCCACTTGGCGCCGCCCGACAGGGCCGGCCGCCACCTGCGCCGCCGCTCAGCGCCGCTCCCGCGCCTCCACGTCGCCCCTGGTCTCTCCACGCCGCCGCGAAGCCCGCGGGCCCGCCAGGATCCGGATCGGGGCCCTGGAAGCCCATCTTCGCCCGAAGCGCTCCGCTGCTCCTCCCGTAGCGCTCGATCCAATCTGGATCGAGGCAACGGCCTCCGCCCAGAGCGCCACCTCGCTTCTGCGCCGCAACCCGTCAGCGTCGTCGGCGGCCACCGGAGATCCCGTCGCCGTCAAGCTCCACCGGAGGACCTCCTAGGCCGATCCAGCTCCCTCTCCTCTTCTCATTTTTCCTCTTTGCCCTCTCTCCCTCATGAACTCTCTCTATCATCTTCACTGGAGGAGCCCCATCCGCGCCATGAACGCCCTGCCTCGTCGGATCCGAGGTGGATCCATCCTTTTACCGCTGTTCCACGCCCGGATCCACGCCCCAGATCCTCCTCTGCGCCTTCCCGTCGGTGAGCCGCCGTCATCCGCCGCCATGACTGTCATTCCTCCTCCTGGCTCGCGCGGGGGCACGAGGATGACGGGCAGGAGCTGCTCGCTCCGCTCGTAGGCCCGCTGTGGCCCAGAGCTGCGAGGCCCATCACCACCTCTCTCCAGCGGCCTGCTCCAGCACCCCCTAGGCCGCCTCCACTGACCTGGGCTGAGCCCAGCTAGGTGATCTGCAAGCCTCCAAGTGGGCTGTTTCAGATGTAGCCCGTTCTATTTTTTTCCTGATACTGCGAATTTAGCTATTTTCTAGAGAGTGCCTGTTTTGCAGAAAACACCCTAGTCTTCATGCATTTCATTACTCACAAAGTAAGCATCACATGTAAAAACTTTATATATGAAACTTGTCTAAAATTTTGTCTAGTTTAATAATATCCAACTTTCATCTATGTTTAAAATGTTTAAAATGATGTATGCTTAAATTTGCTCCTATGCCATGCTAAAATGACTTAATTCATAACTAATGAACCGTAGCTCCAAATTTAACAAACTTTATATGTAAATGGGGTGGAAAAATGCCTAGTTTAACATGTTGCACTCATCTAGCATGTTTAACAACTCTAAAATTATGTTTAGGGCAGAAAAACACCAAACCTAATATATGCATATGGGGATTTACCGGAATTGTTGTTCGTTGCTTCCGACCACATTTAAACTTGCCTAGATAGGTAGTTTTCATTTGCTTCACCCTCTTGCCATGTTTAACAACATTTAATATTGTTGGGTACATAAACAAGATCAAACTAAATATGTCATGTGGTGTTTTGTCAATATGCATCCCGATGCATATTGAGCTCCATTTAACTTGTAGTATTGTTTGTGCATGTTGCCATGCCATGCCTCATTAAATTGGACATGCATCATACTTGGTTGTGCATCATGCCATGTTCATGTCGTGGTTGTTTACTGTGTTGTTTGCTTCTTTCCGGTATTGCTTCTTCGGGTTGGTTCCGATAACGTCGTGTTTGTGAGGAACCGTTCGTCTACGTCCATTCGTCTTCTTCATGTGCTCGTTCTTCTTCCTTGCGGGATTTCAGGCAAGATGATCATACCCTCGAAATCACTTCTATCTTTGCTTGCTAGTTTCTCGCTCTTTTGCTATGCCTATGCTGCGATACCTACCACTTGCTTATCATGCCTCCCATATTGTTGAACCAAGCCTCTAACCCACCTTGTCCTAGCTAACCATTGTTTGGCTATGTTACCGTGTTGCTCAGCCCCTCTTATAGTGTTGTTAGTTGCAGGTGAAGATTGAAGTTTGTTCCTTGTTGGAACATGGAGATGTTGTTCCTTGTTGGAACATGTTTACTTGTTGGGATATCACAATATATCTTATTTAATTAATGCATCTATATACTTGGTAAAGGGTGGAAGGCTCGGCCTTATGCCTGGTGTTTTGTTCCACTCTTGTCGCCCTAGTTTCCGTCATATCGGTGTTATGTTCCCGGATTTTGCGTTCCTTACGCGGTTGGGTAATAATGGGAACCCCTTGACAGTTCGCCTTGAATAAAACTATTCCAGCAATGCCCAACATTGGTTTTACCATTCGCCACCTAGCCTTTTCTTTCCCTTGGGTTCTACAGACTCAAGGGTCATCATTATTTTAACCCCCCCGGGCCAGTGCTCCTCTGAGTGTTGGTCCAACCTGTCAGCTGCCGGTGGCCACCAGGGGCAACTCTGGGATGGCCTACCCATACCTAGGACAATCTGAGTGTGCCCTGAGAAAGAGATATGTGCAGCTCCTATCGGGATTTGTCGGCACATTCGGGCGGTGTTGCTGGTTTAGTTTTACCTTGTCGAAATGTCTTGTAACCGGGATTCCGAGTCTGATCGGGTCTTCCCGCTAGAAGGAATATCCTTCATTGACTGTGAGAGCTTGTGATGGGCTAAGTTGGGACACCCCTGCAGGGATTTGAACTTTCGAAAGCCGTGCCCCCGGTTATGGGCATATGGGAATTTGTTAACGTTCGGTTGTAGAAAACCTGAAGTTGACCTTAATTAAAAATGCATCAACCGCGTGTGTAACCGTGATGGTCTCTTTCCGGCGGAGTCCGGGAAGTGAACACGGTGTTGGAGTTATGCTTGACGTAGGTTGTTTTAGGATCACTTCTTGATCATACTTTTATCGACTGTGCTTTGCCTTCTCTTCTCGCTCTCATTTGCGTATGTTTAGCCACCATATATGCTAGTCGCTTGCTGCAGCTCCACCTCATACCTTTACCTTACCCATAAGCTTAAATAGTCTTGATCGCGAGGGTGCAAGATTGCTGAGTCCCCATGGCTCACAGATACTTTCAAAACCAGCTTGCAGGTGCCGATGGGTCCGTGCAGATGACGCAACCAAGCTCAAGGAGGAGCTCGATGAAGATCTTGTTCTTTATGTTGCTTCGCTCTAGTTGATCAGTAGTGGGGCCCAGTTGGGGTCGATCGGGGACCTTGGCGCATTTGGGGTTCTTCTTTTATTTTGGTTCCATAGTCGGACCTTGATTGTATTTGGATGTTGTAATGCTTTATTCTGTATTGTGTTAAGTGGCGATTGTAAGCCAACTATGTATCTCTTTCCCTTATGTATTACATGGGTTGTGTGAAGATTACCTCACTTGCGACATTGCTTTCAATGCGGTTATGCCTCTAGGTCGTGCTTCGACATGTGGGAGATATAGCCGCATCGAGGGTGTTATAAGTTGGTAATCAGAGCCTTCCCCGACCTTAGGAGCCCCCACTGCTTGATCGTAATTAGCAGCCGTTGTTGAGTCTAGAAAAAATGTTTTGAGTCTTTTAGGAATTATATATCGAAGAGTTTAGGAATTCTTTTTACTCCCCAGTCCCTTCATCGCTTTGGTAAGGCATCCTGACGTAGAGTTTTGACTCTTTTCTTCTCAAATTTCACTAATTTTTTTAGGATCACGCAGGTATCTTAGAATCGTTCCGATGGATTTGTGGCGAGAACATTGGTCTTGGTGCCTCCTGTCATTTAGGGGTTGTGGCAGTGTCCCGGGGAGTTGAGCTCCGAGGTGTTGTCGTCACAATTTTATCGTTGCAGTTCTGGAATACCCGAGTTTAGTTCGCCGACATCGAAAATCTCTTTTATGCAGTTGTTGGTGAGATAACCTCGACGCCACCCAGTACTGGGGCGGGAGTTCGGGAGTATTGCCATAACTTGTATAACGGATGCTTTTCGAAGGTTGAGGTAGACGATTTCCGAAGTTTTCTTGGTTATGTGTTGAAGGATGGATACAGCTGGATGTAGGATTTGTTAGTTTGGGTGAGATATTATGCTTCCCCTGTATCCCCAACACCTGATTGCATAACTGGGAAAATTTCGGGAGTTTATAAGTGGGAAATCAAGTAGCTCTTAGGATATCTTTCCGACAGATGTATGATATGAAATTGGGGTTCGACGCCTAGTGGTCCGCCTATCCACGGTTGGTTTTACAGTGGTCTCGTTGTGTCTTAAAGAGTCCTTGGCTATGCCGACTCGGGGACGCTTCGTATGTCATGTGCACTGCCTTGTACATGATGGTGATGTACGATCGAGCCCGTGTAGGCCCCACCACGAAACTTCGGACGAAATCTCTATCATATGTTTGTTCCGGCTTATTCGGCAAGCCAATCCTTGTTTTGTTTTGAGTTGCGGTATTCGATTTGCTTCGAAGTCAAATGTTGATTCCATACCTGTTCTTAAGCGGTGTTCTCATACTCCGATGTGAATACCAATCCTTCTTGATCATCAAGATTGTTTTTGTCAATCCTTTTTAACATCAAGATAGAAGTGATTTCGAGGGTATGGTCATCTTGCCTGCAAAGTTCTCCGAGTTGATGAAAGCTTGATCCTCGTACGCGTACTCAACGGGTTCCTCGATCACGTAATGGTCTCCTGGCTCTACCAAAAGCAAGATCAACTCAAGTCTTCTCAATGGTGTTTGTTTCATCCGTTCCAAGTTGTCTTTGTTTTTCCCACCCACCCACCCTTCTTCTTCGAGGACTCAGATTTCTTATTCAAGTATCTTTTTATTATTGTGAAGTCTCTCCATTCCTTTTTCCGTCAATGTTCTTACCCGGTGTTTTCCATGAAGATGTTCTACTAGCTCATCTTTCATCATTCTTTTTCTTCTCCGGTAGATTTAATTCAAGCTTTGGTATTGAGCATACTCCTTTCCTTTTTGCCCAATGCCTATTTATGCCGGTGCACCTCTTAATTTTCCCCCGCTTGCTATTCTTTTGTTCTGGAGTGCTAAAGATATCTCAGAAGATTCGTGTTTCCACTCTTAATCCGTTCAAGCTATTTTGAGGATGTTATCTCATGCAAGCCTTTTAATTCAACCGGTGCAATCTCTCCTTTAATCATTTCAACGGTGTATCTTTTGAGTGGGCCCTAACCCACAGGTCTTTTCCCAGGATCTTACCTGACTCTTCTTATTTTCCCGGAGTTTTTCAAATTCATTTCAAAGATTGACGTAAGAATGATTTATCATCAGTCAAATGTCTTTCTCCAAGATCTTTCAAATTCTTTCCATCGTTGGCTCAACCTTTCTAATTTTCATTCAGGAGTATCTCAACAATTCTTGGTGGTGTTTTCTCGTCGTCACGCTCAACATTTCAAGACCAAAGAAGAGTTTCTCTTAAATCTTGCTCCATTCTCTTCAAGATTCGTGATTCTAGCTTGTTCCCATCCTCTCATAATTATTTTCGATTGTGGGAATTCTTTTCACCCACCCGGAGCAATTCAAGAGTATTCTCAGTTTGTTATCCGGAGTTCATCAATTCAGGGTTATTCATTCACAGCTTTCAGCTATGGTTCTCCAAATCTTACCGGTGCTTCGTTCAAGTGATCTCTAATCAGTTCGTGATCCCTTTATTCTCATGTATCTAGATTCTCTCAAGCATCTTCGTTCATTTGCAAATTCTTCCCGGTGATTCGTTACTTTTATTTGTTCTTTTTCAATTCTTACGGTGGTTCGTTCAAGAGTTCTCTTCCTTGATTATCATATCAATTCATTCGTTCTTTCAAATCCTAACAGTGGTTCGTTGAAGCCTTTTCTCAAGTTTGATTTATATCTCTCTTAATCCTTTCTAACGGAATAAGTTGTATGCTATCCGTTGCTTGTCATCAATTAAAATTGGTGAAGGATACGCATAATGTAATTCTTATTCTTGTTCCATCCAAGTGATTAATTCCTTATTCCGGAGGTTCATCAAATTCTTGATCTCTTTTGTTCTTCTTTTTTTCCAGAGCTCCAGTTTTTCCGCTTTATCTCATCACGAAGATCCATCTAATCATTGCAAGGTTTCACCTTCAGTTTTCAACTTCTCTTTCTTTTTATTCCTTTCTTTTACAGGAGTTCTTCATGAAGGTTCTACATGATGGTTTATCAAGGATTTATTTCCTTCTCGAAGTTTTCATCAAGGTTCTTTTAAGGAGCTCAAGCATTCTTCATTTTGCAATCCGGAGTGCAATTCCTTTCTTCCGCATCATTGGAGGTGGTATTACGTCATTCTTGATAATTTGAGTTCATGCTTCATGATTCACATGTTGTTAAGAATGAGGTATTTTTAAATCCATCAATCCCTTCGTTGGAGTTATCTTGGGTTATATTTCACCTAAAGCTTTCCCTAAGGATTGTTGCTATTTATGGTGCTTATAAATGACCCAAATTCTTCATTTATCCTCCCGGTGAAATAGTTTCTCGTCCCCTTGTCTTATAAATCCAATCAAATCTTTTCCGTGAGTGGCAAGTTGTCACCTCATAATGTTGAGATGTCTTCTATAAGCCCACCTCAAGCTTGTCCTTCCGTTGTTGGTGTTCCAACAACTCCATTCGACCATTCTCCTAAGGATGCCTTTTTAAGCTCAATTGTGGCACAACTTGGCAGTTTCTTCCCCATTCTTTTATTTCAATTGTATATCTTCTATTTCTTCCTTCCGGAGGCGTTGTGATGTTGCTCTCTTCAACACATCTTCTTGTTTTGTCAGGATCGTGTTCTTTTCTTGGTTTATCCATTTAATCGGAGTATTATGCCCCTTTTGCTCAAGCTCTCTCATTTTATCAAGTCTTCATCTCTTTTCAACCGAAGTGCTACCCGAATCGGTTCTTTCTTATTCCTCTTTCTTAACGGAGTGCTTTCAACTTTGTTCTTCTCCGTTGTTTTTCTTTCTTTCATTTTGCTCAACCTTTTCAAGGTTCTTTGGTTTCACTTGTTTGTCAAAGAAGCAACTTAGTTTTACCTCTTCTCTTTATCTTCCGTTTTTTCCCTCCGGTGCCATTCTAGATCTCGGGACGAGATCCTCTCGTAGTGGTGGAGTGTTGTAACGCCCCGAGACCGATGTGCCAGGTGTTCCCTAGATTATTCGTTGCTATTGCCTTGTCATTCGCTTGTGTGTTGCATCTTGTCATGTCATCATGTGCATTGCATCATCATGTTTAAAACTTGCATCCGTCCCAGCCTCCTCGTTCCTTCCGTTGTTTGTTCTGAGTCTAGACACACTCGCACGCGCCCGCGGCATGTCCGAAATAGTATTTTATAAGTGGCCGGAAAGGTTCTCGGAATGGGATGAAAGTTGGCGTGCGGTGTTGTTTTATTGTCAGTAGACCGCCTGTCAAGTTTCATCGCAATCGGAGTTCGTTCGATGCCCCAACGGATAACTATAGCGACATTATAGTCGGTCTTTACGTCGGGCGTTTTCGGTCTCCGGAAACAGCTGTCGGGCTGCTTTCTCTTCTATCCTCTCAGCTCATCGCACTCTGCCCAGCCCACCTGCAGTCCATCTAGTCCCCCTCTGCCCGAAGCCGCACGATCGCGATCCGAGGGTCCGAAAACGGCCTCAAATCCACCAAACCCTAACCCCTACCCTATTTAAACAGTCCCCTTGCCATTTTTGGGCATCCCTAGCCTTCCACCTACCTCTAGCCCCCTTCCCCGTCAATTTCCGCGCCGCTCCAGCCCTTCCTCGCCACTTGGCGCCACCCCACAGGGCCGGCCGCCACCTGCGCCGCCGCTCAGGGCCGCTCCCGCGCCTCCACGTCGCCCCTGGTCTCTCCGCGCCGCCGTGAAGCCCGCGGGCCCGCCAGGATCCGGATCGGGGACCTGGAAGCCCATCTTCGCCCGAAGCGCTCCGCTGCTCCTCCCGTAGCGCTCGATCCAATCTGGATCGAGTCAACAGCCTCCGCCCCGAGCGCCACCTCGCTTCTGCGCCGCACCCCGTCAGCGTCGCCGGCGGCCACCGGAGATCCCGTCGCCGTCAAGCTCCACCGGAGGACCTCCTAGGCCGATCCAGCTCCCTCTCGTCTTCTCATTTTTCCTCTTTGCCCTCTCTTCCTCATGAACTCTCTCTATCATCTTCACAGGAGGAGCCCCATCTGCGCCATGAACGCCCTGCCTCGTCGGATCCGAGGTGGATCCATCCTTTTCCCGCTGTTCCACGCCCGGATCCACGCCCCAGATCCTCCTCTGCGCCTCCCCGTCGGTGAGCCGCCGTCATCCGCCGCCATGACTGTCGTTCCTCCTCCTGGCTCGCGCGGGGGCACGAGGATGACGGGCAGGAGCTGCTCGCTCCGCTCGTAGGCCCGCTGTGGCCCAGAGCTGCGAGGCCCATCACCACCTCTCTCCAGCGGCCTGCTCCAGCACCCCCTAGGCCGCCTCCACTGACCTGGGCTGAGCCCAGCTAGGTGAGCTGCAAGCCTCCAAGTGGGCTGTTTCAGATGTAGCCCGTTCTGTTTTTTTCCTGATACTGTGAATTTAGCTATTTTCTAGAGAGTGCCTGTTTTGCAGAAAACACCCTAGTCTTCATGCATTTCATTACTCACAAACTAAGCATCACATGTAAAAACTTTATATATGAAACTTGTCTAAAATTTTGTCTAGTTTAATAATATCCAACTTTCATCTATGTTTAAAATGTTTAAAATGATGTATGCTTAAATTTGCTCCTATGCCATGCTAAAATGACTTAATTCATAACTAATGAACCGTAGCTCCAAATTTAACAAACTTTATATGTAAATGGGGTGGAAAAATGCCTAGTTTAACATATTGCACTCATCTAGCATGTTTAACAACTCTAAAATTATGTTTAGGGCAGAACAACACCAAACCTAATATATGCATATGGGGATTTACCGGAATTGTTGTTCGTTGCTTCCGGCCACATTTAAACTTGCCTAGATAGGTAGTTTTCATTTGCTTCACCCTCTTGCCATGTTTAACAACATTTAATATTGTTGGGTACATAAACAAGATCAAACTAAATACGTCATGTGGTGTTTTGTCAATATGCATCCCGATGCATATTGAGCTCCATTTAACTTGTAGTATTGTTTGTGCATGTTGCCATGCCATGCCTCATTAAATTGGACATGCATCATACTTGGTTGTGCATCATGCCATGTTCATGTCGTGGTTGTTTACTGTGTTGTTTGGTTCTTTCCGGTGTTGCTTCTTCGGGTTGGTTCCGATAACGTCGTGTTTGTGAGGAACCGTTCGTCTACGTCCATTCGTCTTCTTCATGGGCTCGTTCTTCTTCCTTGCGGGATTTCAGGCAAGATGATCATACCCTCGAAATCACTTCTATCTTTGCTTGCTAGTTTCTCGCTCTTTTGCTATGCCTATGCTGCGATACCTACCACTTTCTTATCATGCCTCCCATATTGTTGAACCAAGCCTCTAATCCACCTTGTCCTAGCAAACCGTTATTTGGCTATTTTACCGCATTGCTCAGCCCCTCTTATAGCGTTGTTAGTTGCAGGTGAAGATTGAAGTTTGTTCCTTGTTGGAACATGGAGATGTTGTTCCTTGTTGGAACATGTTTACTTGTTGGGATATCACAATATATCTTATTTAATTAATGCATTTATATACTTGGTAAAGGGTGGAAGGCTCGGCCTTATGCCTGGTGTTTTGTTCCACTCTTGTCGCCCTAGTTTCCGTCATATCGGTGTTATGTTCCTGGATTTTGTGTTCCTTACGCGGTTGGATAATAATGGGAACCCCTTGACAGTTCGCCTCGAATAAAACTCTTCCAACAATGCCCAACATTGGTTTTACCATTCGCCACCTAGCCTTTTCTTTCCCTTGGGTTCTGCAGACTCAAGGGACATCATTATTTTAACCCTCCCGGGCCAGTGCTCCTCTGAGTGTTGGTCCAACCTGTCAGCTGCCGGTGGCCACCAGGGGCAACTCTGGGATGGCCTACCCGTACCTAGGACAATCTGAGTGTGCCCTGAGAAAGAGATATGTGCAGCTCCTATCGGGATTTGTCGGCACATTCGGGAGGTGTTGCTGGTTTAGTTTTACCTTGTCGAAATGTCTTGTAACCGGGATTCCGAGTCTGATCGGGTCTTCCCGCTAGAAGGAATATCCTTCATTGACCGTGAGAGCTTGTGATGGGCTAAGTTGGTACACCCCTGCAGGGATTTGAACTTTCGAAAGCCGTGCCCCGGTTATGGGCATATGGGAATTTGTTAACGTCCGATTGTAGAAAACCTGAAGTTGACCTTAATTAAAAATGCATCAACCGCGTGTGTAACCGTGATGGTCTCTTTCCGGCGGAGTCCGGGAAGTGAACACGGTGTTGGAGTTATGCTTGACGTAGGTTGTTTTAGGATCACTTCTTGATCATACTTTTATCGACTGTGCTTTGCCTTCTCTTCTCGCTCTCATTTGCGTATGTTTAGCCACCATATATGCTAGTCGCTTGCTGCAGCTCCACCTCATACTTTTACCTTACCCATAAGCTTAAATAGTCTTGATCGCGAGGGTGCAAGATTGCTGAGTCCCCATGGCTCACAGATACTTCCAAAACCAGCTTGCAGGTGCCGATGGGTCCGTGCAGATGACGCAACCAAGCTCAAGTAGGAGCTCGATGAAGATCTTGTTCTTTATGTTGTTTCGCTCTAGTTGATCAGTAGTGGGGCCCAGTTGGGGTCGATCGGGGACCTTGGCGCATTTGGGGTTCTTCTTTTATTTTGGTTCCATAGTCGGACCTTGATTGTATTTGGATGTTGTAATGCTTTATTCTGTATTGTGTGAAGTGGCGATTGTAAGCTAACTATGTATCTCTTTCCCTTATGTATTACATGGGTTGTGTGAAGATTACCTCACTTGCGACATTGCTTTCAATGCGGTTATGCCTCTAGGTCGTGCTTCGACATGTGGGAGATATAGCCGCATCGAGGGTGTTATAAGTTGGTAATCAGAGCCTTCCCCGACCTTAGGAGCCCACACTGCTTGATCGTAATTAGCAGCCGTTGTTGAGTCTAGAAAAATTGTTTTGAGTCTTTTAGGAATTATATATCGAAGAGTTTAGGAATTCTTTTTACTCCCCAGTCCCTTCATCGCTTTGGTAAGGCATCCTGACGTAGAGTTTTGACTCTTTTCTTCTCAAATTTCACTAATTTTTTTAGGATCACGCAGGTATCTTGGAATCGTTCCGATGGATTTGTGGCGAGAACATTGGTCTTGGTGCCTCCTGTCATTTAGGAGTTGTGGCAGTGTCCCGGGGAGTTGAGCTCCGAGGTGTTGTCGTCACAATTTTATCGTTGCAGTTCTGGAATACTCGAGTTTAGTTCGCCGACATCGAAAATCTCTTTTATGCAGTTGTTGGTGAGATAACCTCGACGCCACCCAGTACTGGGGCGGGAGTTCGGGAGTATTGCCATAACTTGTATAACGGATGCTTTTCGAAGGTTGAGGTAGACGATTTCCGAAGTTTTTCTTGGTTATGTGTTGAAGGATGGATACAGCTGGATGTAGGATTTGTTAGTTTGGGTGAGATATTATGCTTCCCCTGTATCCCCAACACCTGATTGCATAACTGGGAAAATTTCGGGAGTTTATAAGTGGGAAATCAAGTAGCTCTTAGGATATCTTTCCGACAGATGTATGATATGAAATTGGGGTTCGACGTCTAGTGGTCCGCCTATCCACGGTTGGTTTTACAGTGGTCTCGTTGTGTCTTAAAGAGTCCTTGGCTATGCCGACTCGGGGACGCTTCGTATGTCATGTGCACTGCCTTGTACATGATGGTGATGTACGATCGAGCCCGTGTAGGCCCCACCACGAAAACTTCGGACGAAATCTCTATCATATGTTTGTTCCGGCTTATTCGGCAAGCCAATCCTTGTTTTGTTTTGAGTTGCGGTATTCGATTTGCTTCGAAGTCAAATGTTGATTCCATACCTGTTCTTAAGCGGTGTTCTCATACTCCGATGTGAATACCAATCCTTCTTGATCATCAAGATTGTTTTTGTCAATCCTTTTTAACATCAAGATAGAAGTGATTTCGAGGGTATGGTCATCTTGCCTGCAAAGTTCTCCGAGTTGATGAAAGCTTGATCCTCGTAAGCGTACTCAACGGGTTCCTCGATCACGTAATGGTCTCCTGGCTCTACCAAAAGCAAGATCAACTCAAGTCTTCTCAACGGTGTTTGTTTCATCCGTTCCAAGTTGTCTTTGTTTTTCCCACCCACCCACCCTTCTTCTTCGAGGACTCAGATTTCTTATTCAAGTATCTTTTTATTATTGTGAAGTCTCTCCATTCCTTTTTCCGTCAATGTTCTTACCCGGTGTTTTCCATGAAGATGTTCTACTAGCTCATCTTTCATCATTCTTTTTCTTCTCCGGTAGATTTAATTCAAGCTTTGGTATTGAGCATACTCCTTTCCTTTTTGCCCAATGCCTATTTATGCCGGTGCACCTCTTAATTTTCCCCGCTTGCTATTCTTTTGTTCTGGAGTGCTAAAGATATCTTAGAAGATTCGTGTTTCCACTCTTAATCCGTTCAAGCTATTTTGAGGATGTTATCTCATGCAAGCCTTTTAATTCAACCGGTGCAATCTCTCCTTTAATCATTTCAACGGTGTATCTTTTGAGTGGGCCCTAACCCACAGGTCTTTTCCCAGGATCTTACCTGACTCTTCTTATTTTCCCGGAGTTTTTCAAATTCATTTCAAAGATTGACGTAAGAATGATTTATCATCAGTCAAATGTCTTTCTCCAAGATCTTTCAAATTCTTTCCATCGTTGGCTCAACCTTTCTAATTTTCATTCAGGAGTATCTCAACAATTCTTGGTGGTGTTTTCTCGTCGTCACGCTCAACATTTCAAGACCAAAGAAGAGTTTCTCTTAAATCTTGCTCCATTCTCTTCAAGATTCGTGATTCTAGCTTGTTCCCATCCTCTCATAATTATTTTCGATTGTGGGAATTCTTTTCACCCACCCGGAGCAATTCAAGAGTATTCTCAGTTTGTTATCCGGAGTTCATCAATTCAGGGTTATTCATTCACAGCTTTCAGCTATGGTTCTCCAAATCTTACCGGTGCTTCGTTCAAGTGATCTCTAATCAGTTCGTGATCCCTTCGTTCTCATGTATCTAGATTCTCTCAAGCATCTTCGTTCATTTGCAAATTCTTCCCGGTGATTCGTTACTTTTATTTGTTCTTTTTCAATTCTTACGGTGGTTCGTTCAAGAGTTCTCTTCCTTGATTATCATATCAATTCATTCGTTCTTTCAAATCCTAACAGTGGTTCGTTGAAGCCTTTTCTCAAGTTTGATTTATATCTCTCTTAATCCTTTCTAACGGAATAAGTTGTATGCTATCCGTTGCTTGTCATCAATTAAAATTGGTGAAGGATACGCATAATGTAATTCTTATTCTTGTTCCATCCAAGTGATTAATTCCTTATTCCGGAGGTTGAGTTGTCACCTCATAATGTTGAGATGTCTTCTATAAGCCCACCTCAAGCTTGTCCTTCCGTTGTTGGTGTTCCAACAACTCCATTCGACCATTCTCCTAAGGATGTCTTTTTAAGCTCAATTGTGGCAGTTTCTTCCCCATTCTTTTATTTCAATTGTATATCTTCTATTTCTTCCTTCCGGAGGCGTTGTGATGTTGCTCTCTTCAACACATCTTCTTGTTTTGTCAGGATCGTGTTCTTTTCTTGGTTTATCCATTTAATCGGAGTATTATGCCCCTTTTGCTCAAGCTCTCTCATTTTATCAAGTCTTCATCTCTTTTCAACCGAAGTGCTACCCGAATCGGTTCTTTCTTATTCCTCTTTCTTAACGGAGTGCTTTCAACTTTGTTCTTCTCCGTTGTTTTTCTTTCTTTCATTTTGCTCAACCTTTTCAAGGTTCTTTGGTTTCACTTGTTTGTCAAAGAAGCAACTTAGTTTTACCTCTTCTCTTTATCTTCCGTTTTTTCCCTCCGGTGCCATTCTAGATCTCGGGACGAGATCCTCTCGTAGTGGTGGAGTGTTGTAACGCCCCGAGACCGATGTGCCAGGTGTTCCCTAGATTATTCGTTGCTATTGCCTTGTCATTCGCTTGCGTGTTGCATCTTGTCATGTCATCATGTGCATTGCATCATCATGTTTTAAAACTTGCATCCGTCCCAGCCTCCTCGTTCCTTCCGTTGTTTGTTCTGAGTCTAGACACACTCGCACGCGCCCGCGGCATGTCCGAAATAGTATTTTATAAGTGGCCGGAAAGGTTCTCGGAATGGGATGAAAGTTGGCGTGCGGTGTTGTTTTATTGTCAGTAGACCGCCTGTCAAGTTTCATCGCAATCGGAGTTCGTTCGATGCCCCAACGGATAACTATAGCGACATTATAGTCGGTCTTTATGTCGGACGTTTTCGGTCTCCGGAAACAGCTGTCGGGCTGCTTTCTCTTCTATCCTCTCAGCTCATCGCACTCTGCCCAGCCCACCTGCAGTCCATCTAGTCCCCCTCTGCCCGAAGCCACACGATCGCGATCCGAGGGTCCGAAAACGGCCTCAAACCCACCAAACCCTAACCCCTACCCTATTTAAACAGTCCCCTTGCCATTTTTGGGCATCCCTAGCCTTCCACCTACCTCTAGCCCCCTTCCCCATCAATTTCCGCGCCACTCCAGCCCTTCCTCGCCACTTGGCGCCACCCCACAGGGCCGGCCGCCACCTGCGCCGCCGCTCAGGGCCGCTCCCGCGCCTCCACGTCGCCCCTGGTCTCTCCGCGCCGCCGTGAAGCCCGCGGGCCCGCCAGGATCTGGATCGGGGACCTGGAAGCCCATCTTCGCCCAAAGCGCTCCGCTGCTCCTCCCGTAGCGCTCGATCCAATCTGGATCGAGGCAACAGCCTCCGCCCCGAGCGCCACCTCGCTTCTGCGCCGCACCCCGTCAGCGTCGCCGGCGGCCACCGGAGATCCCGTCGCCGTCAAGCTCCACCGGAGGACCTCCTAGGCCGATCCAGCTCCCTCTCCTCTTCTCATTTTTCCTCTTTGCCCTCTCTTCCTCATGAACTCTCTCTATCATCTTCACAGGAGGAGCCCCATCTGCGCCATGAACGCCCTGCCTCGTCGGATCCGAGGTGGATCCATCCTTTTCCCGCTGTTCCACGCCCGGATCCACGCCCCAGATCCTCCTCTGCGCCTCCCCGTCGGTGAGCCGCTGTCATCCGCCGCCATGACTGTCGTTCCTCCTCCTGGCTCGCGCGGGGGCACGAGGATGACGGGCAGGAGCTGCTCGCTCCGCTCGTAGGCCCGCTGTGGCCCAGAGCTGCGAGGCCCATCACCACCTCTCTCCAGCGGCCTGCTCCAGCACCCCCTAGGCCGCCTCCACCGACCTGGGCTGAGCCCAGCTAGGTGAGCTGCAAGCCGCCAAGTGGGCTGTTTCAGATGTAGCTCGTTCTGTTTTTTTCCTGCTACTGCGAATTTAGCTATTTTCTAGAGAGTGCCTGTTTTGCAGAAAACACCCTAGTCTTCATGCATTTCATTACTCACAAACTAAGCATCACATGTAAAAACTTTATATATGAAACTTGTCTAAAATTTTGTCTAGTTTAATAATATCCAACTTTCATCTATGTTTAAAATGTTTAAAATGATGTATGCTTAAATTTGCTCCTATGCCATGCTAAAATGACTTAATTCATAACTAATGAACCGTAGCTCCAAATTTAACAAACTTTATATGTAAATGGGGTGGAAAAATGCCTAGTTTAACATGTTGCACTCATCTAGCATGTTTAACAACTCTAAAATTATGTTTAGGGCAGAACAACACCAAACCTAATATATGCATATGGGGATTTACCGGAATTGTTGTTCGTTGCTTCCGGCCACATTTAAACTTGCCTAGATAGGTAGTTTTCATTTGCTTCACCCTCTTGCCATGTTTAACAACATTTAATATTGTTGGGTACATAAACAAGATCAAACTAAATACGTCATGTGGTGTTTTGTCAATATGCATCCCGATGCATATTGAGCTCCATTTAACTTGTAGTATTGTTTGTGCATGT
Source organism: Triticum aestivum (assembly GCF_018294505.1). Taxonomy (NCBI): domain Eukaryota; kingdom Viridiplantae; phylum Streptophyta; class Magnoliopsida; order Poales; family Poaceae; genus Triticum; species Triticum aestivum. The sequence goes on along the minus strand of NC_057806.1, from coordinate 525,391,802 downwards.
TGCCATGCCATGCCTCATTAAATCGGACATGCATCATACTTGGTTGTGCATCATGCCATGTTCATGTCGTGGTTGTTTACTGTGTTGTTTGCTTCTTTCCGGTGTTGCTTCTTCGGGTTGGTTCCGATAACGTCGTGTTTGTGAGGAACCGTTCGTCTACGTCCATTCGTCTTCTTCATGGGCTTGTTCTTCTTCCTTGCGGGATTTCAGGCAAGATGATCATACCCTCGAAATCACTTCTATCTTTGCTTGCTAGTTTCTCGCTCTTTTGCTATGCCTATGCTGCGATACCTACCACTTGCTTATCATGCCTCCCATATTGTTGAACCAAGCCTCTAACCCACCTTGTCCTAGCAAACCGTTGTTTGGCTATGTTACCGCATTGCTCAGCCCCTCTTATAGCGTTGTTAGTTGCAGGTGAAGATTGAAGTTTGTTCCTTGTTGGAACATGGAGATGTTGTTCCTTGTTGGAACATGTTTACTTGTTGGGATATCACAATATATCTTATTTAATTAATGCATCTATATACTTGGTAAAGGGTGGAAGGCTCGGCCTTATGCCTGGTGTTTTGTTCCACTCTTGTCGCCCTAGTTTCCGTCATATCGGTGTTATGTTCCTGGATTTTGCGTTCCTTACGCGGTTGGATAATAATGGGAACCCCTTGACAGTTCGCCTCGAATAAAACTCTTCCAACGATGCCCAACATTGGTTTTACCATTCGCCACCTAGCCTTTTCTTTCCCTTGGGTTCTGCAGACTCAAGGGTCATCATTATTTTAACCCTCCCGGGCCAGTGCTCCTCTGAGTGTTGGTCCAACCTGTCAGCTGCCGGTGGCCACCAGGGGCAACTATGGGATGGCCTACCCGTACCTAGGACAATCTGAGTGTGCCCTGAGAAAGAGATATGTGCAGCTCCTATCGGGATTTGTCGGCACATTCGGGCGGTGTTGCTGGTTTAGTTTTACCTTGTCGAAATGTCTTGTAACCAGGATTCCGAGTCTGATCGGGTCTTCCCGCTAGAAGGAATATCCTTCGTTGACCGTGAGAGCTTGTGATAGGCTAAGTTGGGACACCCCTGCAGGGATTTGAACTTTCGAAAGTCGTGCCCATGGTTATGGGCAGATGGGAATTTGTTAACGTCCGGTTGTAGAAAACCTGAAGTTGACCTTAATTAAAAATGCATCAACCGCGTGTGTAACCGTGATGGTCTCTTTCCGGCGGAGTCCGGGAAGTGAACACGGTGTTGGAGTTATGCTTGACGTAGGTTGTTTTAGGATCACTTCTTGATCATACTTTTATGCTAGTCGCTTGCTGCAGCTCCACCTCATACCTTTACCTTACCCATAAGCTTAAATAGTCTTGATCACGAGGGTGCGAGATTGCTCAGTCCCCGTGGCTCACGGATACTTCCAAAACCAGCTTGCAGGTGCCGATGGGTCCATGCAGATGACGCAACCAAGCTCAAGGAGGAGCTCGATGAAGATCTTGTTCTTTATGTTGTTTCGTTCTAGTTGATTAGTAGTGGGGCCCAGTTGGGGTCGATCGGGGACCTTGTCGCATTTGGGGTCTTCTTTTATTTTGGTTCCGTAGTCGGACCTTGATTGTATTTGGATGTTGTAATGCTTTATTCATGTATTGTGTGAAGTGGCGATTGTAAGCCAACTATGTATCTCTTTCCCTTATGTATTACATGGGTTGTGTGAAGATTACCTCACTTGCGACATTGCTTTCAATGCGGTTATGCCTCTAGGTCGTGCTTCGACACGTGGGAGATATAGCCGCATCGAGGGTGTTATAAGTTCGGACCACTATTTTTGTTTTTAGTCTGTCAATAACAACCTTTTGTAGTTGACATCTCTAGTCATATTGATTTAAATACAGTTGACATTAGTTGGCATCTTGTAGTTCACTAGTTGGCATCTTTTCATAGTTGACATCGGTGGTCATTTCTTGTGCAGGCAGCAGTTGCTGGAGAAGTTGTCGCATCTTCCGCAACAGATGCTGAGGTATGTGGGTTTTTTGTGTGTGTGTTTATGAGCTATTTGAATAGTTCTTTGCAAACCTTTTTTTACTGTTTTTCTTGTGTTGCAGTATCATTTCTTATTGTTGCACATTCACTAGAACTTTCTGTAGCTGCCAGGTCTCGTTCTTTTTTTATTTTTTTGAAGGTTGCACACTGGCAGTCTTGCAGTTGTCCTCATGAGCTTTATTAGTTGCACAAATACATCATATTAGTTGGCATGATCCATTTTATGAATATATAGCTCATTCTAATACTGATACAAATGATGATTGCTAGTTTTTTTTCATTCTTGTTTTTTCTCTTGTGTTTAATGTTTGTGTAATGATTTCATTTTCTAATCAACAGGGCAGCGGTGAAGGAGTTGAGGTGGCTCCAGGGGAAGATGTGGAGCGACCATCACAAGCAGGCAGGATAAGGGCATCACCAGTGCGCTTTGCAAATTTCAACGCCTCTCTAACCCCACTACAGAAATCAGAGCTAGTTTCGAGGTTGTTCGGGGGGCTATTGAACTTATCAGGCACACTTCCAGCGGACCTCACTAAGTTCCTGGTGCAGTCCTACCAGCCACAGACCTCTGAAATGGTTTTCCCAGGAAGGGGAAGGATCCGTGTGGATGCTGACAGTGTTCAGGGGGTATTTAATCTCCCAAACAGGGGTCAAAAAGTCAGATATTTAGTTGACAAGAATGCCACTAGGAGATTCAGACAGGCTTTCAACATAACTGGAAATTCTCATCCCCAGATCACTACATGGCTCAAGATGATTCAGGATATGGCTAGAAGAACGGATGACATATTCTTTATGGCCTGGCTTGCGGTTGCCTTCAGCACTTTTCTAGCACCAACCACGGCCTTGAAGCTCAGCCCAAAGTGTTATGGACTTGTGCTAGATCATCAAATGGTAAAGAATACAAACATCTGCCTCTTTGTAGCAGAACACATTAACGAGGCTTTCCGGAACATGGACCAGGAGAAGCAAACTGTCTGCTGCTGCTTGTATCACTTGATGGTTAGTGAAAATGACCATTTTTTCCATCTGTTCCTGTTCTTTCTGTGCAGTTATAGTTTGCTGAAATTCTCATAACAATAACTGAACTTGGCTTTTTCTTTTGTTTGGGTCTGGTGCAGATACCATACCTTGATGCGCTCGTACATGACATCCCAGTAAGCAACTGCGCGATACGATCGAATGCATGTGATAGTACTCTAATTGCCAAGGTGATCAAGAAGGATACTATCTCTCCTGGTGTGTTCGGCAAATTAGAAGTGAGTTCTTTTTTATTTTTTTCCAACAGTGTCTTCCTTCTATGTTCTTTTGATATCTGGTCACTCTTTTTGGAAATTGCACAGAAAACTGTCATCAGTTGGCACAACAATGCATGTAGTTGCACAGATTGTAGCTTTAAGTTTGGCAATTTGCACACATGTTCATTTTAAATTGGCACACCATCTTTTTTAAGTTGCACAGTTTTACTAATCTTGTTGCACAGATGTGTTGCATCAGTTGGTAGAAACTTTTTTTAGGTGCCATGTGTGTTGCACAATTTTTGTATCTTTGTTCAGTTCATATATGTATAGTTGAATTTGTCTACCTCAGTATCTTGTTGTAGTTGCACAGGTTGTAATGTGTGGTTTCGTTCAACACACAAATCTATTTTGATAACCTTGTTATTTTCTGTTTCTCTTTTTTTTCACATCAGCTTAAAGAGGAGTATAGAGGCACGGAGCAGACACCACTGTTTGGTGGAATTTTACAAGCTGAAGCATTCGTGGCATTCAAGTTACCAATAACATACAATCCGCAGGTTAGTGATTTGCATACAAAAACTTGTATCACTTACCAATATTTTTCTATTGGCTGGGATGTATGTTCAATTGGACATGTATAACTTTTGTAGTTGCGAGAATACAGAATTTAGTTGGCTGTGATGTATTTTCAGTTGCACATATAAGCTTTTGTAGTTGCACATGTTTTTTGGACAGTTAAAGTGTTCATTTACAACCATTGTCATCAACTTTTGGCAGAATGCATGTTTTTTAGTTTGTGCCACAGTGCATGTGTAGTTGGCTAGAATCATGTTTTTAGTTGGCCAGAAAGTGTGTATTAGTCGTTTTTGCTTATCACATCATGGTCAGTTACAGACATTTTTACTTTTTATTATTTTTTCTAACTGAATCAGTACTGAATCTTTTTTGTGTTGATGCAGAAAAGGGAAAAGATTGCGAAAGTGGTCAATGAGCTGTGCAAGGCTGTAACTGAACAGGTTGGCACCTTCATTGAAGCAGTTGCCAAGATCGATGACGAGGAATCAGATATTGATCCTTACGTACAGTAGCCATCAATGCAAACTGGGGCGTCACGCCGTGCTCCAAAAAGAAAGAGACGGGGGTCAACTATACAACAAGAAGAAGAGTTTGTTGAGGATGAGTCAGAAGAAGATGAGGAAATGGAAGTAGTGATAGATGCTGACGACGACGAGGACACAGATGCAGATGAATCAGAGGAGGAGGACAAGGATGAGGATGACAATGAAGAAGATGCAGAGGAGGAGGAGGAGGAGGAGGAAGAGGAAGAGGAGGAGGAGGAGTAGGAGGACAAACAAGAAGAGGACAAAGGAGAGAAGGAGGACAAGGAAGAAGATAGTGATGCAGAGGAGGAGGAAGAAGAAAGTGAGGCCAAAGAGGGGGGCGGGGACAAAGGGGCAGCAGTTGATGGCAGTGAGAGGGGAGAAGACAAAGGCGCAGCAGCTGATGGCAGTGAGAGGGAAGAAGACGATGATGAAGAAGACGAGGATGGTTATGGTGATGATAAAGGGGGATCCAATGGAGGCAGCGACAGCAGCGATGACGATGATGATGACAACGCCCCTGGTTCTGGTGGTATAGGTGGCAACACATCTAGGAGTACTAGCACTTCTGCCACCCCTGCGAGCAGCAGCAATTCATTGAGTAGTAGGAGCACACTACAGATGTTGATTGACAAAACTTGCTGGAAAGACAAGGATTTGCCGAAGTCAAAGAAAAATGACGAAGCAGAGTCTCAGGGCAGCATTGATATGTTCAAGCTCTACAACTTGAAGCCAGCTTTGCCAACCACCTTTCTCGTGCCAGATTTCAGCGATAAAGATATGTGTGAAAAGATCAACTTTGCCATTGACAAGAGCCTGTTCTTATCAAGTGATCATGAAAAGAATCAAATTGACATGGAGAAAGCAGGAAAGGATCTTGACTGGGTTCATTCAAAGGAAAAATATAAGGAATATTTAAAGCAGCTCCCAGACCTAAGCTCCAGCAAGAGCAAGGCAGCATCCATGGCAAACCCTCACGTGGTCCAGAAGCGTAAAGAAGTTTCAATGAAGAAGAATCTGCAGTTGACTCAAACCAAGGAGAAGATGGTGAGTGCAGATACTGAAGTAAATATGGTCAAGGAAGCTGTGCTTCAAACTGATATGCCAACTGTAGTGAGCAGAGAGCCAACCAATGTCACAGAAGTTCAAGAGATCAAAGGGAAGACTCCCCTTTCAACAGTTCCACCAAAACCACCTAAGGAGAAGATTGTCAAGTTTGCCAGGGGCACAAAGGGGGAACATGCCACAAAAGGTTTGGGGTTCAGAGACGAGAGAGAACTGCGAGCCGCAGCCATTGATGCAGGGGTGCCAAGTTCTGCTAGGTCGCTGCCAACTCAGACTGGAAAGATGCCAACTACAGATACCAGTGTGCCAACTGATGTGTCAGTTAGCAGCATGGTCACAGTCAAAACCACCACAGCTGGTCAGGAAGGCACCACTGCAACTGCAAGCCCCAAGGTGCCTACTCATAGAGATGCTTCAATGTCAAACACAAAAGGAGGTGATCCAACTATCAAAGTGTTGTCCCCAAGAGCTGACTTTCAGCAACCATTAACACAAGAGGAGGTGTTCAACATTATAAGTAGGTGCAAGCCTCCAAGGCCGCCAACTACAACACTATTGCGAACCAAGTCAGTGAACGATGCACCCGTGTTTGTGTCGCAAGGAGATGCCCTAGTCCTTGAACCCTTACGAAGATCAAAGTCTTATCATGGTGACGGGTTCTGTGATGCACCATCTTTTGACCTCGGCATAGATGGTGATGCTCCAGCACCTGCTCTGGCAATAGAAACAGCGGAAGCCGGTATGATTTGCATTGATGAGTGTGAGTTGGACCTAGCAGCTGTGAATGAAGGATGTGATGCTGCTGATGCTGGCAAGGCAATAGCTCAAAAGCTAGATGTTGGTTCGCCAGAGAATTGCCACACCCCGATATGCGCAGAACCAGAAGCTGGCATGAGCAGTTCTTCGGGACCACCTATTGCATGAAGACAGAGGAGGGTAATAAGGCCCGCAACATCTCAAAGGTCTCCATTCATCGACTACAACAAGAGGAAGACTTTCAGCACCAATGAGGCAGTGAACAAGCTTTATGCTGCCCTCTTGTATTGGGTCAGGCATCACAAAGGAGCAGATGATGGAGCTACCAGGTAAACTAACTCCCCACAGCCTACATACATATCTTTTTCAGTTGCATAGGAACAACCACTTAGTTGCACAGAAAGCATAGCATGTTGCATAGAACAGGGCTTTTAGTTGCACACTGTTCTGTTTTCAATTTCATGCACATTTTTTTTGCTGATGTGACCCTTCGAGCTAACTTGTCTTTTTATTGCTTTCAGAAAATAATCAGCCCTGAGATAATCAGGTATGGTGCTTTCTACATTTCTTTAAAGGAGTTAGTTGATTCGATGAAGCCGGTTCAATGGTTGTCAAAAATTGTTATTGAGACTGGAATCTTACACATCATGGATAACTTACCAGAAGGGTCAAAGAAGGTTGTTATGCCACTGAGGTTTTCTGTAAGTTTTTCCAAAACCTTCTTTTTACCCTCATCTTTGTTCTGTAGCACTTTTTCGTTGACCATTTGAGGGAGGCCTTTCACCTACTAAGGAGTTTTGAGCCATGTTTTATAATCTCTGCAGATAAATTTATAGCAAGAGATCCACAATGTGAATGAGATAAACAAGAAGTTTGATTACAAGAACCGTCTCGACAAGAAAGACTTGGTGAGTGTTGTGCCCACATGATCAATCTTTTTTTAGTTGGCATCCACAGCATGTCCAGTTGCACATGACACATCTGTTAGTTGGTAGATACTTGTTGCAACCTGTTTTTAACTTGACCAAGTCTTTTACTGTTTTTCTTAGCTACAGCCTGTATTTGTGTCTGAAATCGTTCACGCTTGCAGGTCATGCTGCCAGTGCTCGAGTGCGCTGATGTAACCGATAAGGACGGAGGGAGGCATTATTGGGTCTTCAGTGTCAACTTGAGGGACGGACGCTTCGAAGTTTTTGACTCAAGCAGGACACTGGACAACATTGAGCTGATGAACACCGCCTCTACCATCGCGGGGGCAGTACGCCAGCTATGGAGGAAGCATTACCCAAAGTTCAGCATCGAGCACTTCCAGATTATTGACATTGACGTACCGAAGCAGCTCGGCAAGTAAGACAATAAGCATTTCATTCCTTCTCAATCATATACCATCATTTTGTAGTTTTTAAAATTTTCTACATGTGCAATCTTTAGTATTTTTAAGACACAGTACTAGTCTTCAATCTGTTTTATCATTTTTATGAGTTTCTAATGGATTATCTAGCCAGTTGCAGAGTGGCGCATAAGTAGTTGCACACTAGCACGTAAGCAGTTGCACAGTGGCACATAATGAGTTGCAGTAGAACACAAGCAGTTGCACAGTAGGACATAAGCAGTTGCACAGTAGAACAGAAGCAGTTGCACAGTAGGACATAAGCAGTTGCATAGAGTGCATTACCTTTATTTGGTTTTAATTTTATGTGACAATTTTTTTTTGCCCATTTTGCAGTAATGAGTGTGGGTTGTTCGCACTGCTTAACGCCACCGAGTGGAATGGTAGCCAACTGCCCAACTACGACCCCAAGGAAGTACTCAACATCAGGAAGAAGCTGGCATATGATTGGGTTATCAGTGTGCACAACACCGCCCCATGGAGGAAGTTGCTGAGATACGACAAGGAGTAGGTCAGTACTATTTTTTCTTTTTTCTGCTCCATGGAGGAAGTTGATGGTTTGTACAATTTTTTTAAGCAGATTTTGTAGTTGCACACTACTAGTAATTGCGTTTGCAACTCAATATCATCACTTTTGTTGATACATTAGGAGCACTGGATATACAATTGTTCAACAACTAAATATTTAACCAGTTGCCAACAAAGGCACGAATAGCAACTTTTTTTACACAGTGCATGAACTAATTCAAGCAGCATAAATTAGATAAAGAGGAATCATAGATGCTGAATGTGTCCACTCGGTGCCAACATTGCTAAAAAAACATCATTATTTTCCTTTTTTGTTCCAAAGTTACAAATGAGGAAATAGAATCACAGGAGCCTGAGTGGACACAAACCAGCAGTGTGCTCTATAGATTGGCACTGGCTGTATTTGTTTTTCTTCTTTGGGTGTAGCTCCAGCGCCGATTTGTACCGTCGACTCTTTGCCCTATCCTTTGTAGTAGACCTTGGAGGATCCCTGGGCACAAAATCATCAGAAGCTTGTGCAAGGGATGCAGCCTCCAACGGGGCAGTAGGACCGTCACGATCACCTGTGTAATAATCATATAAAAAGTTTAGTATTTTTGTTATTGTGCAACCAGCACTGATGTTCTGTGCAACCACACAGTACATTTTGTGCAACTAACTGGTTGCTGTGTGCAAGTTAAGTTGAAAAAAACACCTGCAGTAGCACGACCTGTCATGGTACTTGGATTGTAGTCGCCTATGGGTAGAACATGAAAAACAAGTTAGATTTTTAGCTTGATCCTCAAACTAACACAGCGCACGCAACTAGGCAGCATGTTCTGTTCAACTGGGCACTATGATATGTGCAACTAAAGTCACTCACCCTAGTTTTTGTTTTGGAGTCGGTGAAGGTACTAACCTGGGTGATGAGCCCCCTGAGTCCTGCCTGTAGGTCCATTGGGAGTAGCACAAAGGGCACTGCTAGTTGGGCCTGGCGGAGGAGGAGGTCTTTGAGGGTTGGCATCACCTATAGGCAGAATAGGACAAACAAGTCAGTTGTGTTTATCTTTTGATGCTCGAACTAACACATCGTGCGCAACTAGGTAGCCTGTTCGGTGCAACTGAACACCATGATGTGTGCAACTGGAGTTACAGACCTAGTTTGATGGGGAGTTGGGGGCAGGTAATTACCTGGATGATGAGCCCCCTGAGTGCTGCCTATAGGGCCATTGGGAGGAGCACGCGGGGGAGGAGGTGGCGGAGGATGCCGTGTATAGCCAGGAGGGGGAGGAGGTCCTTGAGGGTTGACATCACCTATATCCAGAACTGGAAAAATAAGTTAGGTGTGTTATCTTGATGCTTGAACTAACACAGCGTGCGCAACTAGGCAGTATGTTCTGTTCAAGTGGCTACCATGGTGTGTGCAACTGGGCACAATGATGTGTGCAACTGAAGTTACACACCTAGTTAGATCAGGAGTTGGGGCAGGTAATTACCTGGATGATGAGCCCCCTGATTGCTGCCTGGAGGTGGAGGAGGTCCTCGAGGGTTGCCATCATTTGATGGCCCCATTGCAGCAGTCAGTTTTTTCTTTTTCTTGGACTTGTTCAGGTGGACGATCTCGGTACGTGCTGCACGCATATGCTTGTATACAATAGCTTGTGCTAGATCAGAACCACTCGCAAACTTTGCTAGTTTTTAAAAATCGTATATCATGTTCCTCTCCCTTATCTGCTTCTTTGATTGAGAAGGCATTTCATCCGGTTGCTCATAACCAGTCCCTAGCGCACTAGGTATAGCAGTAGGTGTCCACCGTCTTAGCAGGTACCTTTCCGGTATGACATCAACTCCAACATGGGTGAACACCTTGAGGATGTGGCAACAGAGGATGCCGTCCTTGTCCATTTTACAGCACTCACACAAATAGGAACCCTCCTCCACCCTTGCCTGCACCAAGTAGTTTCGAGAACCATATTTGGCAACAAATTCCTGGTTCGGTCTGAGCTCAAATACATCAGCACCAACTTGGAATGCATTATAACGTCCAATCAGCTCAAACTCTTCTCTAAACTTGCGGTAAAGGTCCCTAGTATAGGTTTTGTAAGCTTGCTTCTCTATTGGGAAGTTGGACCACAAATCAATCTCAAGGTGTTCTGTTCTGTAATCATTGCAGCCTTCCTTGGCAAGGATGTGGTTCTGAATTTTTTCATATTGCTTAACGAAGTTTAGCATTGAGTTGTGTGGGTTCACATATCTTTTCAGGACGGCGTTGAACCCCTCACTACGCTGTGTAGACTGGAGGAAGGGAAAGAAGTTGTGTTTGAAGTAGCACGACACCCAAGTTGACCTGTATTCATACAACTTCTTAAAGTGCGTGTGTGTCATAGCCTCATACTTCATCATTAACCCAGCCCAATTCTACTCAAACTCGTCTATAGTGAAGCTGAAGTCAACACACTTGTTGAAATCATCAGAGAATCCTGGATTCCGGCACAACAGCCAACCAACCTTTTCCTGAGCCTTTCTCATGATGTGCCATCGACAACAACGGTGCATGGTGGTTGGAAAGATGCTCTGTATTGACTGCCTCATTGCACCATCCTGATCGGTGATGAAGTTGTCAGGAGGTTTGCCATCCATAGCCTCTAGAAATGCTCCAAAGACCCAATCAAAGCTCGATGCCAACTCCTGCCTCACAAACGCGCAACCCAGCATGAAAGATTGGCCATGTCGGTTTATTCCTATGAAGGGCGCGAACAACATATTGTACATGTTGGTCATGTAGGTGGTGTCAAACGATATGCAATCGTGGTACGCCTCCGCATAAGCTTTTCGAGCTAAGCCATCCACCTAAAATATGTTGACAACTCTGTCCTCTTCATCATATTTCACCTTATAGAAGAAGTTTGGATCGGTTTTTTGTATATCCTTAAAATGCGCAATTGTCTCAATCAGATCACCCTTCTTTGTGTCATCTCTACGGAAACATGTACAAAGATTTGTTATTGCCTTTGGTCCGAACGGCACCATCATCTCAGATCCATAGAACTCTGCCATTACATGCATCATTCGTCCTGCATAATACAAAAATAAACAGTATATTCTTTTTTTAGTTACACAAATGCGCACATCCAGGTGCATAGTAATAGGACACGTGTTGGCACAGAAGACAATCGCAGGAAATGGACATCTAGCTGCACCTTTTTAAAAACACTTTGCAGTTTTTGCATACAGGACATTGTGTAGTTTTACAGTAAAGACAATCTAGTTGCACAAAAAGCACCAAAAGTGATATACAAAAAGCATGGGAAGTTAGACACCAGTTGCACAATTAAGCCATTTCAGTTGCATAGTAGTACCATAACAGTTGCACACTGGACTGCCTAGAGGGAAACTTAATTCTTCAAGGGATATAGAAAAACACCACACCTGTAGTCAAGTTGCAGTTATACAAGATGCGCAGAAACTCCTTTTCATCAGGTGATATGCCTTGGTGGGATCTCAAGTATTTGGACAATAAAGGTTTGTTCACGAGCGGATGATTGTGGTCACGAACAAAGTGCGTCACCTCCCATCGCCCATCTATGAGCTTCACCAACATTTTCGCCTTGCATTCAATCAGCTTTATTGTCTCACGTTTGCGCTTCTTCTTCTTCTTCTTCTTACTAGTACCAGCCTCCTCTTCAGCAAATATTGGAGGTTCTTCTTCCATCTCCTCATCACTGTTAACAAATTTTGGATCTGGAATAGGGTCCAGGACAGGAGGAGCCTCAGCTCCTCCATCATCAGCTTTGGCCTTCTTGAACTTGTTGCAGCAAAACTGTTGTTTTATCAATTCATTGGTGCGGGGTGTCCGTCTAGAGGTGTTCATCTTGATAGAGAAACCCATCCGTAGTGCGTAGCTGTTGTAGTGATCCTTAGCAATTTGAAGGCTGTCAAATCTCATGCCAACATAGGGTTCCATAGGTTGAGAACCAGCCTCATCCTCTCCTTCTTCTACTTGCACAGCTCCGTCAACAGCGCCAGCTCCTAGCTCAGTCCTGGTTGGACCAGGAACATTTGCCTCGGTTCCTGTGTCATCAAGAGTATGGCTCTCTGACTGCAAAGACACCACTACAGGGGCACCACGGGCTGATGACTGGCCTGCCACATTGTCTTGGCCCGTAGGGTTACCATCACAACTTGCCTGCGTGTAGTAAACAGATCGACCATTTTCTGTCCAATTTCCTTGTTGTATGCTGGGTTGCTGCTGATCCATATCATGAGGAAGCTCATTGAGGTCTGGAGGCAACTCACTGAGATCAAGCATTTTTTTCCTTGTTTTTGGATGCTGCCACACACTCCCTGCACATATAAAAAAGAAGAAATTGATGACATCAGTTGGTAACCACAGAAAAAGAGTGTTTCAAACAACCTAAAAACTTAGTAAATAGGAAGTTGCACACCATTTTGTGATAATCTTAGTTCCAAAAGCAACATGACCATAGCATAATCTTTATTATAACAGTTATGAAATTTTTTGTTTGCACAGATTTGTTATGTTAGTTGCACAGTTTGCAGTAAATAATTGGCAAAAGCATGACTTGTTTTTGCTACAGAGTTTTCTGACTTTTTCCCTTTTTGTTTTGTTGCAATGATCTGTAGGTTTCCGTTTCAAAAGGAGCTCTTTTCAGATTTTTCTGCACATAATTGGATGCTACATTTGAGAAGGAAAATCCAGGTAAAAGAAGAAAGAATAATTGGAGGACAGATTATAGCTATATGTTTTTCATCGTCGTTTATGTTTCTAGTTCTGGTATATTTGAATATATTAATATGGTTTGCAATAGGTGTGGGACCAGAATATATGCGTGGAACAAGATTATATGTGTGAATATGTTAATATGGTTTGTGGCTTCATTAGCCATGGACAAAAGTTCTTGTGTTTTTCCTGTTGCACTATAGATTTCTGGTTTTCGCTAGAATAGACGTCTCAATTGCCAGGATGCATCTTTCCACTTGGCCAGCATACATATTCAGTTGGACATTTAATGTTTTTAGATGGCTAGAATAGATGTCTCAGCTGGCCAGGTTGCATTTATTTCAGTTTTTGGCCAACATGCATGTTCAGTTGGACAGTTAATGCATTCGGTTGGCTAGAATAGATGTCTCAGTTGGCCAGGATACATTTTCTTAGTTTTTTGGCCAACATGCATGTTTAGTTGGCCAGAAAACATATTTTTATTTGCACATATACTATAGTTTTTCCAAAGTGTTCACTCACAAACATGTATTGCCAAATATACATGTTTACTTGGCCAGGATACATATTTAGTTGGCCAGGATACATGTTTTTTAGTTGGCCAGAAAGCACGTGGGGTACAATGCATGTTTTAGTTTTGGCTAGCATGCATGGCGAGTTGCCAGAATATAGGTTCAGTTGGCTGGGATGCATGTTCAGTTGCACATTTATGAATTTTTCGTTGCACATATCTCTTGGGCAGTGAATTTTTTGTTCATTTTGCAAATAATAACTACAAGTTGGTAGAATGCATGTTTAGTTTTTGGCTACAATGCTTTGTTGAGTTGGCTTTAATCATGTTTTAATTGGCCAGAGAACTTGTTTTTAGTTGGCTTGTTTAACACATCCAGGTGGTAGAAACTTGTTTGGCATGCATCAAGTAGTTTCTGGCATGTTTAACACATGCAGCAGTAACATCAAGTAGGCTGGTGTGATGTGTTAGATTCACCTCTTTTTTGAAGCAGATTCTCCATGGATCCATGGAGAATGGGGTTTACATATGCCTATGCAGTAGAAGAAAGGGGGAAGTGAAGAGGTGCAGAGGGGGCTTACCTGCTTGATCTTACTGCCTGGTATGGCTCTGACCACCCTGCCCTTTAGATCTTGAAGCAGCTCCTTCTACTTTGGGGCTCCCATGACGGCTGTGTAGGAGAAGGAAGAAGGGTTGGGGGCGATTTCTGTTGGATCTGCTTCTGGTGTGGAGAAGAAGAAGAAGAAGACAGCGTGGGAGGGGCTGAGGCGTGGGGGCGAGCGGGGGCGTGGGTGCGAGCTGGGGACATCTGGCTATGTGGGGCATTTTCTGTTTGGTGGCCGCTCAATCGGTTTGTTTGGTGGTCGGTCGATCGGTCGGTTTGATGGCCCTTCCTTTTCTGTTTCGTGTGGACACGGGGTTTCCTTTTTCAGCCGACCGCTCGGTTGCACTAGTGGGCAGCCGGTCGCCCACTAGACACGTCCTATAAAGTTTGATCAAAGTCAAGCTTTGTAGAGTTTGACTAACTTTATATTAAAAATATAAACATTTACAATATGAAATCAACATTATCAGATGCAGCATGAAACGTATGTTCATACTATATAGTTTTAGTATTGTAGATGTTTATATTTTTTTATATAAATTTGGTCAAACCTTGTGCAGTTTGACTTTTATCAAATCTTATACGTGGAGTAAAAAGAAAGAGTACACGCGCATGAAATGAATGCATGCAACGTAGCAGCAGCAGTACTACAACTACAAGAAGGAAGGAGCCTCCAGAAAAGTTTCATTTACGGCGCGGTCCGGCGGCAAGCACCGGCCCCTGAAACTTGCGCCGTAGCAGACCAAGACCGGAACCGGAGCGACCCGTCGAGAAGCTGGCACTCCACGTCGGCGCCCGGTGACGTGACCACCGGCGCGGCGCGTCCCACACGTACGCGCGGCACCTGGCCCAACGGCAGCCCGCCACCCCAGCTCCACCCCGCGTCCACCTCCACGTCCACGCGCTTGGCGCCGCCGCCTGATCCTCTCACCTCTCACGTCTCCCGCGCTCCCTTCTTCCTCACGCGGATCGGTTACAACCACTAGTACTACTTCACCACGCGAACCGAAACACCACTCACCCGGGGACGGACGGACGGACAGCAACGCCTCACCGCGCGGTGGCCCCCCTCGCCCACGGGGGCCCGCGCGCCAGCGTGCCACAGGCCCCCCCGCAGCCGCAGCCCCACCCACCCACCGTCGCTGTCTGTCCGCCTCCCCCGGCCCCGCGCATCATTTCCTTCCCTGTCCCCGTCCCCTCGCTTCCAAGCTACTACCCCGAGCGCGCGAGAGCGAGAGCGAGCCAGCCAGCGCCACTTGACTCCAGCTCCTTCCTTCCCTCCCCATCCTTCCGTCCTCGGCTTGCACATCACATCGCGTCACCGGAGCCAGCTACGAGCGCGTGAGACCAGCAGCGGGACAGCATGGAGGGGGGCGGCGAGGGGAAGGGCCGGGCGGCGCCGGCGACGGCGGCGGGGGGAGGGTTCGGAGGGTACGAGTCGGCCGGGGACCGCAAGTGGTGGCCCTGGCTCGTGCCCACCGTCATCGTCGCCTGCGTCGCCGTCTTCGTCGTCGAGATGTGGGTCAACGACTGCCCCAGGCACGGCAGCGCGCTCGGCGGCGGCTGCGTCGCGGGATTCCTCCGGCGATTCTCCTTCCAGCCGCTCCGCGAGAACCCGCTCCTCGGGCCCTCCTCCACCACGTACGTCTCCGCTTCCCCTCTCTCTCCCTTCTCCCTTCTGTGTGGTCCAATTGCGCTAGGGGACTGGGTTGGGCGGTGTTCTGCTTTCTGGGTGTGCTCGAGGTGAAATTGGGCGGACGGATTTGGGGGATTCGTCTTGAGATTGGGTTGTTTTATCCGCGTTCCTAGTTGATTCGTTGGCAGAACATGGATTTTGCTTTGCTGGTTCTTGGCAAGTTAAGCTCGCATCATGAAGCTGTCAATTCTGTTGCTCTGAACTCTGGAGCAAGTGTTACTGGTCAGAGGAAATCTCTCAACTCTCCTCCTTTTGCTGTGAGGAAATCAGAAATGTTCTCTGAAGTTTCGCTTCTGAATTCAGATGCCTTTTCCTCTTCTGGAAGTTCGGGAGACAGGGGATTCTTCTGTCATGTGGTGGCGACAGTTCAGATCTCCCTCCCTCTCTCCAGTGGCTTGAAATGATCTGAACGTGCACAATTCGACATGATTCCATTGTTCAATGCACTCCACTGTTTAGTTTACCCTCCACTTCGTCCAAACAGTAGCTTCCACCAGTACGCAACGAAGACAGCTGAAGCTTTCTCTTCTTTGTTATTTGTGCCAAAAATAGCTTTCTGAGACAGTCAGCGACGATATTTTCTACTACCTTTTGCCGGTAATTAGGTGTCCACTTTGTGCTGCAGGCGTAGGATTCTGTGTTATTGTAGTCTAGTACACGGGTTTATGGAAACTGTTTTGACTTTTGCTAAGTGATGTAGAACTAATGCTATAAAACAACCCAAGCTGTTTCTAGACCATGTAGTTTTCTCGTTGACAGTAGTGGCATGCCCGCTTATTTTAATTGCAACTTGCTATGTGGTATGTGTCTCATGAGATTGCAGCTCAGTTGCCAACCGTTGACCAGAAAAGTTCGTTGTTTGGTTTGATTTGTGTAGTTATATTTATCTCTCTAAGATACTACTGTAGGATACATACAAGATGATAAAGTTAACGGGTTAAGCTCTATCTTGCAGTTTGGGGAAAATGGGAGCTCTGGACTGGAACAAGGTTGTCCATCAGCACCAGGGGTGGCGTCTCATTAGCTGCATCTGGCTCCATGCTGGCCTGATCCATTTGGTTGTGAACATGCTAAGTCTGCTGTTTATTGGGATTCGTCTTGAGCAGCAATTTGGGTTTGGTAAGCTTCTCACAATGCTGAATCAGTGTTACTAGCATCATTTGGGAGATATTCTGTTAGTGTTTCTACACGTCAACAAAACTCGTCTGAGTGTCCGTCTGCTGTTTTAGTTACACTGTAACTGGTTTCTATTTTGCAAGTTGAGCTAGTTTAATTGCTGAGGTGTTGACAGTATGCTTAAATCTTACTTTATTTATGTCACTCCCTGATCCATATCAATTGCCGCTAGTTTAGTACTCTCTCTGTAAAGAAATATAAGAGCATTTAGATCACTATTTTATTGATCTAAACACTCTTATATTTGTTTACGGAGGGAGTACAACATTGTACTAAACCAGCGTCAATTAATATGGATCAGAGGGACTACTAATATCAATGTAGATAGAATATTTTTGATTATCAGCATGTTTATATATTGCACATGACACTAGTTCTTTTGCTTGCAAGTTCGCATTGGCGCTATCTACCTACTGTCTGGTTTCGGTGGCAGCGTGATGTCTGCACTCTTCCTACGAAATAACTACATCTCTGTTGGTGCATCTGGAGCTTTATTTGGGCTGCTTGGATCTATGCTTTCTGAGCTACTTATGAACTGGACTATTTACTCCAACAAGGTCCGAGATAGATAGAAAACACATACATTTTCCTCTATATATCCAGTTGCCTAAAACATTGTTTTGCTTATCAAGTTCATATGCTATTTCAGGTTGCAGCCATAATAACCCTTCTGTTTATAATCGCGATCAACGTGGCAATCGGGATACTACCGCATGCTGATAACTTTGCTCACATTGGTGGATTCCTGACCGGGTTCCTTTTGGGGTTCGTTCTGCTGGCAAGGCCACAATTCGGTTGGTTGGAACGCAGCGAGCTGCCCCATACCAATCAGCCCCCCAAGTACAAACCATACCAATATGTCCTGTGGGTTGTGGCACTCGTCTTGCTGCTTGTCGGGTAAGTCTGACAAATCACATCTCATAAAAAAAATAGTCTGACAAATCGCACGACAGTTAGTTTTGAATATTCGATGCCGCTGTGATTATCGTTGTTTGTACATGTACACTGAAAATCATCGAGACCGACTTATATGATCCAGAGTCAAGCTAACGGCTGATATGAAATGAATCTTATACCGAGAACTCGTGATGCAGGTTCACGCTTTCGTTGGTGATGCTCTTCAAGGGCAAGAACGGGAATGACGGCTGCCACTGGTGCCACTACCTGAACTGTGTGCCGACGTCGAGGTGGAAGTGCGATACCTAGGCGGTTCCTTCTTTCGGTTTTCGACGAAAACCCGTAGTGTTGTGAGGACCATTTTCATGCTTGTATGTTTGTAGATAGGAACTTGTTCTTTAGTGAACTCTGTAAATTTGTTTGGCAGGCTCTGTAAGTTTGTAACTCGAGCACTCTCCAGTGATTCCATGCGTGTTTTTGTGTAAGAGGCCGTATCGTTTTGATCCCTGCTCTTGGGTTGGTGAAGCAGTCGATTCGTGTGGCGCTTGACGTGCTAAGTAACATATAATAAGCTATTCCGTTGAAATGGTAACATCCAGAGCCGTCCTAGCTGAGTGGTAGAGCGCGTGGCTTTTAAGCACGTGGCCGTGGGTTCGATCCCCACGGACGGCGTATGTTTTTTCTTCCTTCTTGCTTTTTAACCACATCTTGTTGAGCAAACCAGGGAGAAGATTCATAGATTATAGCCGGCTGATTATAGCTTGCGCATCCGCCGGACGCTGCACCGTTCGATCGCTTCATCGTGATTTCACGCCACGCTGGAAGTGTTCACACGGAGCGTGCAGGTGCGTGGGCTTCTATGGGTTCATTGTTTGATTTTTTCCATATACCGTGCGGTGTGACTCTGACTTAGAGCCTTTCATATTTGCCATCTTGCTGGGATGTCACGCTTCTCACGGGATGAAACTGACTTCCCACAATCTCTTCTTTCTGCAACAAGATCTCTGTTGCAAAAAAAAGCATCGAGACCTCTGTTACGAAAATAATTAACTGCAGCAAGGCCTTTGTTGTACAAAAGATTGTAACATGACCTCCATTGCAAAAACGAAAATTGCAACATGAACTCCGTTGCAATTTTTTTAACAATGCCCCGGTTACAAAAAAAATCTACAACTTTATCTATATTTTGCAAAATTTTCCGCAACATGACCCGTGTTGCAGAAAATTATCGCAACACTACATTTGTTGCAATGGTAGAGGATAATGCTCGGCCACTCAATTCGTCAGATCCACGTCTCGCATGCGCAACCGTCAGATACGAGCTTCCGTCACATGCGCAGCCGTCAGATACGAGCTTGAGCAGCCGACACACAACCGGCCAGGACCTTCACCACTAGACGCAAAAGTCCTTCCACAACAACACCCATGTTGCAGAAGTCCTTCCGAAACAACACTCATGTTGCAAAAAGGTTAAGATGAAAAAAATTCTGCAACATCATTTGTGTTGCAGAAGTCTTTCCACAACAATACCCATGTTGGCAAAAATTTAAGAAAAAGAAAGTTCTACAACATCATTTGTGTTGCAAATTTCTTCCGCAACGACACTCATATTTCAAAAGAGTTCAGACAAAAAGAACTCTGCAACAACACCTCTGTTGCAAATGTTTCTGCAATAAGAGGTCTGTTGCAACGCTGAGGAAGGAACCGCGCCACTGGATTGCCCTGACCAAATGGATGCGAAGGCGGCGGATCTTTTTAAAAGATCCGCTGGCCGACGCCTAGTGTCCCCCTTATATTATCTGTAATTTGTTGGACTAAACACGAACAAACCTAAGCTCTCATGAAAAAGACTGAATCAGCCAACACTACATAAGACTGTCTTGCTTTTCAGCAGGATTTTGAACAATCGGCCTAGAGCAGATCTGCATTGTGAGAGAAGATCTTCTCTCTAGGCTAACACGTTTAGCTTTTTGTTTTTGAGCCAATCAGCCTAGAGAGAAGATTCGCACCTTCTGTATGAGAGCAAATCAGTCTGAATCAACCAAGCACGCCACGTGAATGACATCCCCACTCACAATGTTTATACTACTTCAAAGAGGAATATTATTATTCATGTTTCTTTACAAAAACTATACATAAAGCAACAATAGAGGCAAAGCAACAAAACTATACATAAAGTATAACAACAACCCATGCTGCCAATTCTCTAGTGAGATTCGTCGTAGAAATAGCACACAACGACCCTTGCTTTTGGGTTTGGGTGGCGCTTCGACTGAAATAGGCGATTAAAGTAAACAACAAATAAATTCCACCATGATTGGCTTATTGCATGTTCTTTCCTTCTTATTTCTTCAACCAAATTGCCATCTCCTTTGTGAACTTCTCCATCGCTTGTTTTGGCAGTAAGATCGATACCACGGTTGAGTCCTCGCCATCTTTATTCTTACACTTCGTATCTCTTTCCTCAGTAACGGAGTGACTAGCTACCCCGACTTTTTATTCCTGTTCCATTCTTACTGGTGCAGGAGTCCAAAGTGGATCTTCCAACTCCCTAACTGCGTCTGATAGATTATCAACTTCGAAGTGAAATCCCCGACATGCGGTGTGCCTGCAGCAACCAGCTCGACTTTCCCAAAGTGTAGTGCATTGCCACCAACCCTCTTTGTGTCACTAACCTCATATGTTCTGTCCATGCCGAAAGGTATCCGCTCTCGCCAGAATGCCATCAAATCCACCATCGACTTCATACAATCCTTTGTTGTGTCCAACTTGACTTTGCACATCAGCTCAAGTATATGTGCTAGCGGTTGTGTAGCCAACTCATCCACCGTGACCTCAACCATGAGAGAAAAATGTGCATTTCCATAGTAACCACGAGGGACTGACAGGGCCGGCCCGGGGGGGGGGGGGGGGGGGGGCAGCAGGGGCGGCCGCCCCGGGCCCCTAGGATCGAGGGGGCCCCTCCCAGGTAATTACGTAAATGTAAATCAGCCCATAAGCAATAGCTTCACGTAGGAAAAGAAGTAGCCAGATCCAAATAGGAAGGGACGGCAGGCAGCAGCGTACGCATGTAAATCGCTTCAATCAGCGTACGATCAGGATGGAAAAAAGAGCAAGTACGCATGTAAATCACGTCGTGCCGTTATTATTATTACGAGACACCCTCCTTCAGCAAAAGAAAACGATCGTGCGACATCAGTTCATCCCTAATTTCCTATTCTCTCTTCCATAGTTTCAAAACTC
This sequence comes from Triticum aestivum, assembly GCF_018294505.1. Lineage (NCBI taxonomy): Eukaryota > Viridiplantae > Streptophyta > Magnoliopsida > Poales > Poaceae > Triticum > Triticum aestivum. Next base: position 525,370,846 of record NC_057806.1, on the reverse strand, counting down.
CAGATCCCAGGTCAAGCAGGGCAGACCGGTCTCCCGGCACTGAACGCAGCGACGACGCAACACGCACATCGCTGAGCGCCTGCCACCAGAAAACGCCATCGCATCCTCGCCGAGCCTCCAGCCACTGACGCCGATCTAATCAATCCAAGGTATATCATACTATAATTTTCCTGCAATTTTCAGTAAAACTTCGTGCTAGAGGAAGAAATAGTTTGATACTACAATTTTCAGTAGCCAAGAAGGAATTCTAGAAGTTGGAAGGATTTTCATGTTAAATATTTGTTTGATTTAATTGATCACTTCTTTGAAGAAAGGATTTAAAAAACTCATGGTGTTTAAAGATTTATTCAGATTTACATACTGTATCGGTGATTGTTGCATCAGCTAAAAGGATGCTTTCCAACTTGAAATTATTGATGAACAAATTGTGTATCGAGAAGAAATCGATGGATGAGATTGACATCGACACAATCGTAAGTGGCTTTGCATCGAAGAATTTTACAAGAAAATTTGTAGGTAAATTGTATAAGTTATTTTATATAAATATTGGCTTTTGAATGCATTTAAGTAATTATTGATAACATTTTGTAGATGCATATATTATTTATTATTTCTTTTTTAGAATCGTTATTTATCATTGCTATGATGTTTATATTAAGGGGCCTCAAATTTTATTTTCGCCCCGGGCCTCCAAAATCTCAGGACCGACCCGGGGACTGAGCTTTCACCATTAATGCTTCTCCCGAGTGTATTTAAGGTAAACATGACACACATTTTTTGACTAGATTCATAACCCAATGCCAATGTGCGGCACCGCCACATAACGGCTGTAAGCAACTCAAATGTTGTGGTAGTCTTGGATTGGTGTTCTGGGATGTGGCTTCTTAAAATTTGTATCTCTTTTGGCCCAAAGAATAAGTTGATAGCATCACATTCTCTCCCATGGAGTCTAAACCCTGAATAAATGGTTTATATGCCGGGTAAACATGTGTGATGGAGGGTGGCATACGTGAGGTGAATATGTCCCGTTTCCACACAGGCAAAGTGGTTGGGATGAGTTCACCACATGCAAAATCGGCTATAGATTTAATGAATTGAAGGATGCCAAAACCCTCAACAATGCAATGACACATGTGAAGCCCAATAACACATCCTCCACATTTGAGTTGCGTCACCTACAAACCACACCACAATTATACAGTTAAACAACAAATGGTAACATGCACAACTTAAATTCAGATGAACAATGCAAACAGTTAAAATGACCACACATGTTTGTGATTCCTCCTTTTGTTGTTAAAATGACGACACGTGTAAGTGATTCATCTTTCTGTTATATTTTAACTATTTGTAACCACAACTATATTCTAGTCTGTACTTGATCCTGGTCAGATGAACATTGAAAATAACTAATTTGGACTATGTGTTCTTACACTAACTAGTATGACTTTTTTTGTGTGCGGGGCTACACCAACTAATAGTATTATGGGGATAAATATTCCATCCATCTATTTGATAAACAACTTCGATACTCCTTTACAGAAAAGTAGGAACTAATTTAATTAGTGCAATCTATCATTTTAATTTAGGTGCAATCATTGTACAAAATCAAGATAGTAAAGAAATTAGAAGTTAGTTATTAATTTGGAATACCTTAAGTTTTAAATTCATTTTATTGTCAAATATAAAACTGAGAAACTATATGATAATATACGCTAAGAAAATGAGAAATAATAACAATGTTTTTCCTGTCAGCCCTCTTGTTCTCCATGCAAAGTTGAAATTTCCTCAGTGAAAGGCCACTTGCAATTTCATTATGTATACTGCAACACACTTTTTGTCTTGCCAAAATCTATGTATTAGTAATAATTAAGGTGCTGAAGCATCATACTAATAAATATGCAATGAGTTGATAAATGGGGGCCCCATAAGATATTTAGCAAATGCACAAAAAATGACACATGGAGATTGTATAGTTAAGAAAATAAGAAACATTACTTACCTCTTCGCAAAAAAAACATTAGTTACTCAGCAGGCGATGGGTGCTAAGAGCATCTCCAGCCGTTGGCCCCCCAGGGGGCGCCTAAAATCGCCGCATGGGGGTGAGCCGGCGCAAAATACGGGCCTGGGGGCGAGTTGGTCCCCAGCCGTCGGCCTCAGGGCCGCCCCCAGGCGCGTTTAAAAAGTAAAAAAGTATAGCAAATTTCGGCACTGTTCGGCGAAGTTCGGCTAAACACGACAAATTTCGGCCAACTTGGGCATATATTTGGACAGAGTTCGCCGATTTTCATTACATAGCAAATATATAATAAACTAATCTAAAAGAAACTGGCTGAACACCGAGTAGTCGCCGTCGTCGCCGCCATCCTCGTCGTCGGCCTTCTCCTCCTTGACGCGGGCGCCCCTGCTGGACCCGGCGTCGCCATGGCGGACTGGTGGCGGCGGCACGTCGTCGTCGTCGCTGTCGTCGATGACGACGACTTCTCCTTTGCCGTGGCCCCGGCGGCGCTCCGCGAAGCGCTGCAGGGCGGCGCACTGGCGCTCCATCGCCATCTTGAGGGAGTCCTGGCGTGCCTATTTGTAACACCCATGATGCGGCTATATCTCCCACATGTCGGGGCACGACTTAGAGGCATAGCCGCATGGTAGGTTTGTCGCAAGAGGGGTAATCTTCACACAATCCCATGTACTGAATAACAAAGGGATAAAGAGTTGGCTTACAATCGCCACTTCACACAAATACAAGTTAACATACATCATCGAGAATACAATCAAGGCCCGACTACGGAACCAAAATAAAAGAAGACAACCCCTAATGCTAGATCCCCGATCGCCCCAACTGGGCTCCACTAGTGATCGAAAGGAAACAAAACAACACAACGAACACGATCTTCATCGAGCTCCCACTTGAGCTCAGTTGCGTCATCTGTACGGGCATCATCGGCACCTGCAACTATTTAGAAGTATCTGTGAGCCACGGGGACTTAGCAATCTCACACCCGTGAGATCAAGACTATTTAAGCTTATGGGTAGGAAAAAGGTAATGAAGTGGAGCTACATCAAGCACTAGCATATATGGTGGCTAACTTACGCAAATGAGAGCGAGAAGAGAAGCAAAGCACGGTCGAGAAACTATAATGATCAAGAAGTGATCCTGAAACTACTTACGTTAACATAACTCCAAAACCGTGTTCACTTCCCGGACTCCGCTGGAAAGAGACCATCACGGCTACACACGCGGTTGCTACATTTTAATTAACTTAAGTGTCAGGTTCTCTACAACCGGATATTAACAAATTCCCATCTGCCCATAACCGCGGGCACAACTTTCGAAAGTTCAAAACCCTACAGGGGTGTCCCAACTTAGCCCATCACAAGCTCTCACAGTCAATGAAGGATATTCCTTCTCCGAGGAAGACCCGATCAGACTCGGAATCCCGGTTACAAGACATTTCGATAATGGTAAAACAAGACCAGCAAAGCCGCCCGATGTGACGACAAATCCCGATAGGAGCTGCACATATCTCGTTCTCAGAGCACACCGGATGAACACTACGTACAACTAAAACCAACCCTCAAGTTTCCCCGAGGTGGCGCTGCAAGTGGCTCTGTTTTGGACCAACACACAGAGGAGCACTGGCCGGGGGGGGGGGGTGTAAAATAAAGATGACCCTTGAGTCTGCAGAACCCAAGGGAAAAAGGCTTAGGTGGCAAATGGTAAAACCAATGTTGGGCCTTGCTGGAGGAGTTTTATTCAAGGCGAACTGTCAAGGGGTTCCCATTATAACCCAACCGCGTAAGGAACGCAAAATCAAGGAACATAACACCGGTATGACGGAAAACTAGGACGGCAAGAGTGGAACAAAATATTAGGCGTAAGGCCGAGCCTTCCACCCTTTACCAAGTATATATGTGCATTAAAGTAAACAAGATATAATAATGATATCCCAACAATAATCATGTTCCAACAAGGAACAAACTCCATCTTCACCTTCAACTAGCAACGCTATTAGAGGGGTGATGTCTACTACACAACCTTTTTCTTGTATATGTTGTTGGGCCTCCAAGTGCAGAGGTTTGTAGGACAGTAGCAAATTTCCCTCAAGTGTATGACCTAAGGTTTATCAATCCGTAGGAGGCATAGGATGAAGATTGTCTCTCTCAAGCAACCCTGCAACCAAATAATAAAGAGTCTCTTGTGTCCCCAACACACCCAATATAATGGTAAATTGTATAGGTGCACTAGTTCGGCGAAGAGATGGTGATACAAGTGGTATATGGATAGTAGATAATAGTTTTTGTAATCTGAAAATATAAAAACAGCAAGGTAACTAATGATAAAAGTGAGCGTAAACGGTACTGCAATGCGTTGAAACAAGGCCTAGGGTTCATACTTTCACTAGTGCAAGTCCTCTCAACAATAATAACATAATTGGATCACATAACTATCCCTCAACATGCAACAAAGAGTCACTCCAAAGTCACTAATAGCGGAGAATGAAGAGATTATGGTAGGGTACGAAACCACCTCAAAGTTATTCTTTCCAATCAATCTGTTGGGCTATTCCTATAAGTGTCACAAACAGCCCTAGAGTTCGTACTAGAATAACACCTTAAGATACAAATCAACCAAAACCCTAATGTCACCTAGATACTCCAATGTCACCTCAAGTATCCGTGGGCATGATTATACGATATGCATCACACAATCTCAGATTCATCTATTCAACCAACACAAAGGACCTCAAAGAGTGCCCCAAAGTTCTACCGGAGAATCACGATGAAAACATGTGCCAACCCCTATGCATAGGTTCATGGGCGGAACCCGCAAGTTGGTCACCAAAACATACATCAAGTGAATCACGTGATATCCCATTGTCACCGCAGATATCCACGGCAAGACATACATCAAGTGTTCTCAAATCTTTAAAGACTCAATCCGATAATATAACTTCAAATGGGAAACTCAATCCATTACAAGAGAGTGGAGGGGGTAAGAAACATCATAGGATCCAAATATAATAGCAAAGCTCGCGATACATCAAGATCATATCATCTCAAGAACACGAGAGAGAGAGATCAAACACATAGCTACTGGTACATACCCTCAGCCCCGAGGGAGAACTACTCCCTCCTCGTCATGGAGAGCACCGGGATGATGAAGATGGCCACCGGAGAAGGATTGCCCCTCCGGCAGGGTGCCGGAGCGGGTCTAGATTTGTTTTCGGTGGCTACGAAGGCTTCTGGCGGCGGAACTCCCGATCTATTGTGCTCCCGGATGTTTTTAGGGTATATGGAGATATATATAGGTGGAAGCAGTACGCTAGGGGGGCCACGAGGGGCTCACGAGGGTGGAGGGCGCGCCCAGGGGGGTGGGCGTGCCCCCTGCCTCGTGACCTCCTCGCAGATCCCCCGACGTGCACTCTAAGTCTTTTGGGCTTCCTTCCTTCCAAAAATGAGTTCCGTGAAGTTTCAGGTCAATTGGACTCCGTTTGGTTTTCCTTTTCTTCGAAACCCTAAAACAGGGTAAAAACAGAAACTGGCACTGGGCTCTGGGTTAATAGGTTAGTCCCAAAAATGATATAAAAGTGTATAATAAAGCCCATAAACATTCAAAATAGTAAATAATATAGCATGGAGCAATAAAAAATTATAGATACGTTGGAGACGTATCAGCATCCCCAAGCTTAGTTCCTGCTCGTCCTCGAGTAGGTAAATGATAAAAACAGAATTTTTTATGCGGAGTGCTACTTGGCATAATTTCAATGTAATTCTTCTTAATTGTGGTATAAATATTCAGATCCGAAAGATTCAAGACAAAAGTTCATATTGACATAAGAATGATAATACTTCAAGCATACTAACTAAGCAATCATGTCTTCTCAAAATAACATGGCCAAAGAAAGTTCATCCCTACAAAATCATATAGTTTAGTCATGTTTCATTTTCGTCACACAAGAATGCTCTCATCATGCACAACCCCGATGACAAGCCAAGCAATTGTTTCATACTTTAGTAATCTCAAACCTATAAACTTTCATGCAATACATGAGCGCGAGCCATGGATATAGCACTATGGGTGGAATAGAATATAATGAGGGGTGTTATGTGGAGAAGACAAAAAGGAGAAAATCTCACATCAACGAGGCTAATCAATGGGCTATGGAGATGCCCACCGATTGATGTTAATGCAAGGAGTAGGGATTGCCATGCAACAGATGCACTAGAGCTATAAATGTATGAAAGCTCAACAAAAGAAACTAAGTGGGTGTGCATCCAACTTGCTTGCTCACGAAGACCTAGGGCACTTGAGGAGGCCCATTGTTGGAATATACAAGCCAAGTTCTATAATGAAAATTCCCACTAGTATATGAAAGTGATAACTCAAGAGACTCTCTATATGAAGAACATGGTGCTACTTTGAAGCACAAGTGTGGAAAAAAGGATAGTAGCATTGCCCCTTTTTATTTATTTTCTCTATTTATTTTGGGCCTTTTTTTTTCTTTGGTCTTTCTCTTTTTTTTGGGACAATGCTCTATTGAATGATGATCATCACACTTCTATTTATTTACAACTCAATGATTACAACTCGATACTAGAACAAAGTATGACTCTATATGGATGCCTCCGGCAGTGTACCGGGATATGCAATGAATCAAGAGTGACAAGTATGAAAAAAATTATGAACGGTGGCTTTGCCACAAATACTTATGTCAACTACATGATCATGCTAAGCAATATGACAATGATGAATGTGTCATGATAAACTGGATGGTGGAAAGTTGCATGGCAATATATCTCGGAATGGCTATGGAAATGCCATAATAGGTAGGTACGGTGGCTGTTTTGAGGAAGATGTAAGGAGGTTTATGTGTGAAAGAGCGTATCATATCACGGGGTTTGGATGCACCGGCGAAGTTTGCACCAACTCTTGATGTGAGAAAGGGCAATGCACGGTACCGTAGAGGCTAGCAATGATGGAAGGGTGAGAGTGCGTATAATCCATGGACTCAACATTAGTCATAAAGAACTCATATACTTATTGCAAAAATCTACAAGCCATCAAAAACCAAAGTATTACACGCATGCTCCTAGGGGGATAGATTGGTAGGAAAAGACCATCGCTCGTCCCCGGCCGCCACTCATAAGGAGGACAATCAAATAACACCTCATGTTTCAAATTTGTTGCATAACGTTTACCATACGTGCATGCTACGGGACTTGCAAACTTTAACTCAAGCACTTCTCAAATTCACAATTACTCTACTAGCATGACTTTGATATTACTACCTCCATATCTCAAAACAATTATCAAGCATCCAACTTTTCTTAGTATTCAACACACTCAAAAGAAAGTTTCACAAATCTTGAATACCAAGCATGTTACTATTAAGAAAATTACCATGCTATTAAGACTCTCAAAATAATCTAAGTGAGGCATGAGAGTTCATCTATTTATTCAAAATAAAACTACCACCATGCTCTAAAAGATATAAGTGAAGCACTAGAGCAAATGACAAACTACTCCGAAAGATATAAGTGAAGATCAATGAGTAGTCGAATAATTATGCAACTATGTGAAGACTCTCTAACATTTAATAATTTAAGATCTTGGTATTTTATTAAAACATCAATCAAAGCAAAATAAAATGACATTCTAAAAATAGCAAACATCATGTGAAGAAGCAAAAACTTAGGATCAACTGATACTAACCAATAGTTGTTGAAGAAGAAAGGTGGGATGCCAACCGGGGCATCCCCAAGCTTAGACGCTTGAGACTTCTTGAAATATTATCTTGGGATGCCTTGGGCATCCCCAAGCTTGAGATTTTGTGTATCCTTAATTCCTCTCATATCACGGTCTCCCTAAATCTCAAAAGCTTCATCCACACAAAACTCAACAAGGACTCGTGAGATAAGTTAGTATAAACCATTGCAAAAACCTTATCATACTCTACTGTATCAAATCACTAAAATTATTATTCAACATTGCATACTAAATTCGTCTGCATATTTAATAGTCCTATCCTCAAATAGAATCATTAAAGAAGCAAACATGTGCAAACAATGCAAACATAACAGCAATCTGCCTAAACAGGATAGTCTGTAAAGAATACTGCAACATCCATACTTTCCTAGCTCAAAAAATTATGAAAGAAAATTCCCACTATAGTAAATTTATCAGAGCTTAATATGCAAAAGGTTTTAAAATTTTATCACATTCTGACTTTTCTAGGGAATTATTGCAACAACGGTAAACTTTCTGTTTTCAAACAGCAACATGTATACTTGTAACATAGGCATAGTAAAGGCTATCAATGCCACTTTTATTGGAATAAAATATGCAAAACATTAGTCTAAATAAAAGCAAGCAACTCCTAACAAAATAAATTGACGCTCCAAGCAAAACACATATCATGTGGCGAATAAAAATGTAGCTCCAAGTAAAGTTACCGATGAACGAAGACGAAAGAGGGGATGCCTTCCGGGGCATCCCCAAGCTTAGGCTCTTGGCTATCCTTGAATATTATCTTGGGGTGACTTGGGCATCCCCAAGCTGAGGCTCTTGCCACTCCTTATTCCATAGTCCATCGAATCCTTACCCAAAACTTGAAAACTTCACAACACAAAACTTAACAGAAAACTCGTAAGCTCCGTTAGCGAAAGAAAACAAAACACCACTTCAAGGTACTGTAATGAACTCATTCTTTATTTATATTGGTGTTAAACCTACTGTACTACAACTTATCTATGCTTTATAAACTATTTTACTAGCCATAGATTCATCAAAATAAGTAAACAACACATCGAAAACAGAATCTGTCAAAAACAGAACACTCTGTAGTAATCTGGATCAAACGTATACTTATGGAACTCATAAAATTCTCAAATAAATTTCTGTACCTGACGAATTTATCTATTAATCATCTGCGAAAATAATTAACTAAATAGAACTCTCCAAATAAACACGGAAGCAATTCTCGTGAGCGCTAAAGTTTCTGGTTTTTTACAGCATGATCACAACGACTTTCCCCAAGTCTTCCCAAAGGTTCTACTTGGCACAAACACTAATTAAAAGCATAAAACCACATCTAAACAGAGGCTAGATTAATTATTTATTACTAAACAGGAGCAAAAAGAAAGGAACAAAAATAATATTGGGTTGCCTCCCAACAAGCGCTATCGTTTAACGCCCCTAGCTAGGCATGATGATTTCAACGATGCTCACATAAAAGATAAGAATTGAAATATAAAGAAAGCATCTTGAAGAATATGACTAGCACATTTAAGCCTAACCCACTTCCTATGCATAGGGATTTTGTGAGCAAACAACTTGTGGGAACAAGAATCAACTTGCATAGGAAGGTAAAACAAGCATAACTTCAAAACTTTAAGCACATAGAGAGGAAACTTGATATTACTGCAATTCCTACAAGCATAAGTTCCTCCCTCATAATAATTTTCAATAGCATCATGAACGAATTCAACAATATAACCAGCACCTAAAGCATTCTCTTCATGATCTACAAGCATAGAAATTTTACTACTCTCCACACAAGTAAAATTCTTCTCATGAATAATAGTGGGAGCAAACTCAACGAAATAACTATCATGTGATTGAAAATTAAGATCAAGATGACAAGTTTCATGGTTATCATTATTCTTTAAAGCATAGGTGTCATCACAATAATCATCATAGATAGGAGGGATGCTTTCGTCATAATAAATTTGCTCATCAAAACTTGGGGGACAAAAAATATCATCTTCATCAAACATAGCTTCCCCAAGCTTATGGCTTTGCATATCATTAGCATCATGGATATTCAAGGAATTCATACTAACAACATTGCAATCATGCTCATCATCCAAATATTTAGTGCCAAACATTCTAATGCATTCTTCTTCTAGCACTTGAGCACAATTATAGGAATCCTTATTCTCACGAAAGACATTAAAAAGATGAAGCATATGAGGCATAGTCAATTCCATTTTTTGTAATTTTATTTTATAAACTAAACTAGTGATAAAACAAGAAACTAAAAGACTCGATTGCAAGATCTAAAGATATACCTTCAAGCACTCACCTCCCCGGCAACGGCGCCAGAAAAGAGCTTGATGTCTACTACACAACCTTCTTCTTGTAGACGTTGTTGGGCCTCCAAGTGCAGATGTTTGTAGGACAGTAGCAAATTTCCCTCAAGTGGATGACCTAAGGTTTATAAATCCGTAGGAGGCGTAGGATGAAGATTGTCTCTCTCAAGCAACCCTGCAACCAAATAATAAAGAGTCTCTTGTGTCCCCAACACACCCAATACAATGGTAAATTGTATAGGTGCACTAGTTCAGCGAAGAGATGGTGATACAAGTGGTATATGGATAGTAGATAATAGTTTTTGTAATCTGGAAATATAAAACAGCAAGGTAACTAATGATAAAAGTGGGCGTAAACGGTATTGCAATGCGTTGAAACAAGGCCTAGGGTTCATACTTTCACTAGTGCAAGTCCTCTCAACAATAATAACATAATTGTATCACATAACTATCCCTCAACATGCAACAAAGAGTCACTCCAAAGTCACTAATAGCGGAAAACGAAGAGATTATGGTAGGGTACGAAACCACCTCAAAGTTATTCTTTCCAATCAATCCATTGGGCTATTCCTAAAAGTGTCACAAACAGCCCTAGAGTTCGTACTAGAATAACACCTTAAGATACAAATCAACCAAAACCCTAATGTCACCTAGATACTCCAATGTCACCTCAAGTATCCGTGGGCATGATTATACGATATGCATCACACAATCTCAGATTCATCTATTCAACCAACACAAAGGACCTCAAAGAGTGCCCCAAAGTTCTACTAGAGAATCACGACGAAAACGTGTGCCAACCCCTATGCATAGGTTCATGGGCGGAACCCGCAAGTTGGTCACCAAAACATACATCAAGTGAATCACGTGATATCCCATTGTCACCACAGATATCCACGACAAGACATACATCAAGTGTTCTCAAATCTTTAAAGACTCAATCCGATAAGATAACTTCAAACGGGAAACTCAATCCATTACAAGAGAGTGGAGGGGGGAAGAAACATCATATGATCCAAATATAATAGCAAAGCTCGCGATACATCAAGATCGTATCATCTCAAGAACACGAGAGAGAGAGGTCAAACACATAGCTACTGGTACATACCCTCAACCCTGAGGGAGAACTACTCCCTCCTCGTCATGGAGAGCACCAGGATGATGAAGATGGCCACCGGAGAAGGATTGCCCCCTCCGGCAGGGTGCCGAAACGGGTCTAGATTGGTTTTTGGTGGCTACGAAGGCTTCTGGCAGCGGAACTCCCGATCTATTGTGCTCTCGGATGTTTTTAGGGTATATGGAGATATATAGGTGGAAGAAGTACGCCATGGGGGCCACGAGGGGCTCATGAGGGTGGAGGGCGCGCCCAGGGGGTGGGCACGCCCCCCTGCCTCGTGACCTCCTCGCAGATCCCCCGACGTGCACTCCAAGTCTTCTAGGCTTCTTTCCTTCCAAAAATGAGTTCCGTGAAGTTTCAGGTCAATTGGACTCCATTCGGTTTTCCTTTTCTTCGAAACCCTAAAATAGGGTAAAAACAGAAACTAGCACTGGGCTCTGGGTTAATAGGTTAGTCCCAAAAATGATATAAAAGTGTATAATAAAGCCCATAAACATTCAAAATAGTAAATAATATAGCATGGAGCAATAAAAAATTATAGATACGTTGGAGACGTATTAAGGGGCTGAGCAAAGCGGTAACATAGCCAAATAACGGTTTGCTAGGAAAGGTGGGATAGAGGCTTGGCATGGAAATATGGGTGGCATGATAAAGCATGTGGTAGGTATCGCGGCATAGCAATAGAGCGAACAATTAGCAAACAAAGATAGAAGTGATTTCGAGGGTATGGTCATCTTGTTGAGATCCCGCAAGGAAGAAAAACGAGTCCATGAAGGAGTCAAACGGACATAGTCGAACGGATCCTCACAAATGCGACGTTATCGGAACTAACCCGAAGAAGCAACACCGGAAAGGAGCAAACAACATAGTAAACAACCATCACATAAACAAGGCATGATGCACAACCAAGTATGGTGCATGTACGGTTTAAAGAGGCATGGCATGGCAAAGTGCACAAACAAAACTACAAGTTAAGTGGAGCTCAATATGCAACGAGTTGCATATTGACAGAACACCACATGACTTATTTAGTTCTCTCTCGTTTATGTACGCAACAATATTAAATGTTGTTAAACATGGCAAGAGGTGAAGCAAAGTAAAACTACCTATCTAGGCAAGTTTAAATGAGGCCAGAACAACAAACAACAAGTCCGGAAACTCCTCGTGTGCATATTTTTAGGTTTGGTACTATTCTGCCTTAAACCATATTTTAGAGTTGCTAAACATGCAAAGTAAATACATCATGTTAAACTAGGCATTTGTCTACCCCATTTACATATAAAGTTTATTTAAAACCGAGCTACGGTTATTTAGTTATGAAATAAAGCATTTTAGCATGTCATAGAGCAAAAAATTATCAAACAACATTTTAAACATGTTAAACATGGATGAAAGTGTCATATTATGAAACTGGATGAAATTCTAAGCATCTTTCATATAGAGATCATTTTAATCCGATGCATGGTTGGTGAGATATTATATGCATGATTACTAGGGACTTTTCTGTAAAACTGCACTCTCTGGAATAAAGTCTAAAATCGTGAAACTGAAAAAAACCATGGTGGGCAGAAACCGGAGCAGGTCGGGCCAATCAGAGAAAGAAATAAAGAGAAAAAAGGAGGCGTTGGGCCTCACCATGGGCTTTGGTCCAAGGTGGTGGAGAGGAAGCCCGGTTGGCCGGGAGAGGGGAGCTGCTTGGGCCGGCCTCGCTGCGTGTCCTGGCGCGTAGAGCGGGGGCACGGTCAACGGGCGCTCGTCATCTCCATACGAACAGGAGGAGGTCGAGGCAAGGGCCGCGGGGAGGTGGAGTTCGCCGGCGCTGGTGGACTTGGGCGACGCAGACGGGCGCGAGCCAGGGCCTGCTGGATCCAGCGAGGAGGTCGGGGATGGGGCAAGGTGAGGCTGGAGCTGTTGTCGTTCGACACGGTGCTCGACGGAAGGAAGCATGCGTGATTTGGCGGGGCGGCGGTTCGTTCGTGGCGACGAAGCTGGGCTGTGACAGAAGCAGAGGAGGAGGCCTCGCGCGGGCGACTTGGCGCTGGTCCTCGAGACGAGCTACATGTAGTCAACGCGAGCAGGGGCTCGCTGCAAGGCAGGGCGAGGCGGACTGACGACGGGGATGGCGGCAGAAGAGGTTCGGGATAGCAGCGCCGCTCGATTCCTGCAGAGACATGTGTGAGAGAGGGAGCACGCTGTGATAGAGAGGCAAGGGATGAAGAAGAGCGATGGAAGGAGGCAAGGCAGGGCGTTGGGCCTGTGGCCGCCGGTGGCGACGCTTGCAGGGAGGTCCGGCGGTTGGGGAAAGGTTCCGAGCGGCAAGGAAAACTCGACGAGGTAGGGGCTTGGCGCGGGCTTGACGGGGTCCTGCCGGTGGCTCTCGGGCGGAGGCGGTGGTGGCCTCGATCTGAACGAGATCGAGAGGAGGGGATCAGGGGTTAGATGCTGATAGGTGGGGATGGATCCCGAGGGGAAAATGGTGAGTGGGTGGCGGCGGCTAGGGGGGACAAATGTCCTAGGATTTAGGGTTAGGGGTGGTCTATAAATACCAGAATATAGATAGGAGGGAGTATTTTGGATCATCCGATCAAAATCGTACGGTCGGAGATGAATGGGTTAGGGAGTCCAAACAAGAAAACGGTAATGTTTTATAGACGTTTGAGGATGATCCGGACCCAACGGTGACGACTTTCCGGGTTGGGTTCGGGACAAACTTTCGGACGCGCACTCGAGGGTGGTTGATGCACTGTGTAAGGAGGGGTTAGGTGGGTCTAGTGGGTTGCAGGAGGTCTGTGTAGGAGGGTGTGGGATGAGAGGAGGGAAGAGAGGGCAGCCCGACAACAATTTTCGGAGACCGAAAACGTCCGACGAAAAGACCGGCTACATTGCCGCTATAGTTATCCGCTGGGGCATCAAACGGACTCCGAATGCGATGAAACTTGGCAGGCGGCCTATCTACACTATAATAAGACCGCACACCAAATCTCATTCCATTATGAGAACATTTTCTGGCCACTTGAAAAAATAATATTCGGACATGCTGCGGGCGCGTGCGAGTGTGGTTGGGCTCAGAACGGACAATGGACGGATGCAAGTTTTGAAAACATGATGATGCAATGCACATGATGACATGATGAAATGCAACACACAAGCAGATGACATGTCAACATCGGCGAATAACTGGAAGACACCTGGCGCATCGGTCTCGGGGCGTCACAACACTCCACCACTACGAGAGGATCTCGTCCCGAGATCTGGGATGGCACCAGAGAGAAGCGGAAAAGGAAGAGGTAAAACAAAGTTGCTTCTTTGACAAACGAGTGAAACCAAAGAACCTTGAGAGGTTAAACCATTTTGAGAAAAGAAAACAACGAAGATGATCGAAGTTGAAAACACTCCGTTAGAAAAGAGGAACAAGGAAGAACAAATTCGGACAACACTCCAGTTGAAAAGAGATGTATAAGGAACAATAAGAATCAATTACGACAACACTCAGGTTAACAAGATAGAGAAGGAATAAGAATGATATAATTTGGACAGCACTCTGACTGTAAATGGAAGGAATCGAACATGATCTTGACAAGATGAGGATACTTGATGAGATCAACAACACACTAACTCTGGAACTATTGAAAGAATGGCACAATGGGTAAAAAGATTTCAGACAGCACTCCGGTTGAAAAGTGAGGCAAAACTTGATAAGATGGGAGAACTTGAAAAGAGGGCACGATACTCTGGTTAAATGTACAAGCATGAAAAGAACATGATATTTGACAAAATGAGATGATGGGTGAATATAGCAACAATACAAAGCCTCCGGAATGAAATGAAAGAGTGGAATGGAATGAACGGAGGGAAACAAGATCTTGAGATAGCGCGCTTACAACAAATGCTAGAACGGAGTTGTTGGATTATCAACAACGAAAGGATAAGCTTGCTATGGACTTATAGAAGACATCTCAAAATTATGAGGTGACAACTTGCCACTCATGGAAAAGATATGATTGGGAGCTATAAAAAGATTGAAATCTTCTTCCACCGAGGTGATAAGGATAAAACTTGGATCATAGATAATCAACACAAAGAGAAACATTCCCAATGGAAGGCTTTAGCTGAAAACTATACCAAGATAACTCTAAGGAAGAAAGTGATGGGTTTAAATATCTCATTCCTGACAACTTTTGAATCATGAAACATGAAGGGAAAATTGTCAAGAAAGACATAACACCACCTGAAAAGATAAGGTAGAAGGAATTGCACTTCGGAATGCAAGAAGAAGAATACTTGAGCTCCTTTGAAAAGAATCTCGATGAACACTTCGAGAAATAATTAAATCTTTGATGAACCATCATTTAGAGCCTCCCTGAAGAACTCCGGTAATAAAAGAATGATCAAATGAAATTAAGGAAGAAAAAAATAAGGTTGAAACCTTGCAATGATTATATGGATCTTTGTGATGATGAGAGCTTGGAACTCCAGGAAAAGAAAAGATGAAACAATTGAAAACGAGAATTTATTCATCATGAACAAGCTCGGAAGGAAGGAATTGATCGCTTGGATGAAACAAGAATAAGAATTATGTTATGCGTATCCTTCACCAATTTAGATTGATGACAAGCAACGGATTTGGCATACTACTTATTCTCATAGAAAGGATTAAGAGAGATATGGCACAAAACTTGAGAAGGTCTTCGACGAACCACCGGTAGGATTTGAAAGAACGAATAAATTGATATGATAAACGAAGGAAGAAGAATCTTGGAAGAACCACCGTAAGAATTAAAAATGAACAAAGAAAAGATAAGGAAAACACCGGGAATAATTATAAAAGAACGAAGAAACTTGAGAGATTATAATTACATGAGAACGGAGAGATCATGAACTGATTAGAGGATATTTGAATGAAGCACCGGTATGATTTGGAGAACGAGAGCTGAAAGCTGGAATGAATAATTCTGAGATGATGGGCTCCGGAGAATCAAACTGAAAAGACTCTTGAATTGCTCCGGATGGGTGAAAAGAATACTCACGATCGAAAACAATTATGAGAGGATGGCATCAAGCTAGAACCATGAATCTTGAAGAGAATGGAGCAATATTTAAGATAAACTCTTCTTCACTCTTCAAAATTCGGGAATAATGACGAGAAAACACCACCAAGAATTGTTGAGACACTCCGGAAGAATCAAAAGCGAAGAGGTTGAGCCAACGATGAAAAGAATTTGACCGATCTTGGAGAAAAGTCATTTGACTGATGATAACTCATTCTTACGTCAAACTTGGAAATGAATTTGAGAATAACTCCGGGAAAATTAGAAGAGTCAGCTAAGATCCTGGGAAAAGACCCGTGGGTTAGGGCTCACTCAAAAGATACACCGTTGAACGATTTAAAGGAAAGAATGCACCGGTTGAATTAAATGGCTTGAAGGAGATAACAACCTCGAAATAGGTTGAACGGATCTTGAATGAAAAGACGAGTCTTTTGAGATATCTTCAGCACTCCGGAACAATTAATAGCAAGCGAGGAATGATTATGAGGTGCACTGGCATGGGAAAAGCATTTGAAACGAGGAAAAGGATATTATCAACACCGAAAGCTTGAATTGAAACCACCGGAGAAGAAAAGAGAACGAAGAATGATGAACTTGAGGCTCCGTTAGGATCTTCATGAGAATCACCATGTAAGAACATTGACAGAAAAGAATGGAGAGACTTCACATCCATAAGATGGATACTTGATTAAGAAATCTTAGTCCTCGAAGAAAAAGGGTGGGAGGGTGGCAAAACAAAGACAACTTGGGCAAATGAAATGAACAACATGAAAAAAACCGAGAGGTGATCTTGCGGATGTTGAAATGATCGGATCCACTTGAAGAGAAACACGCCGGTTGAAAAGGATTGACATGACAATCTCAATTACAATGAAGGATTAGTATTCCCATAGAGATATGAGAATGCCACTTAGGAAAGGTATGGATTCCACATTTGACTTCAAAGCAACTCGAATACCACAACTAAAAAAAACAAAACAAAGGATTGGCTTGCAAAATAAACCAGAAACAAACATATGATAGATCCCATATCGTATCATGTGTCTGTTGGAAAGATATCCTACGTGATACTTGAATTCCCACTTATAAACTCCTAAAACTTTCTGGTTATGCAATCGGGTGTTGGGGATACAGGGGAAGCATAATATCTCACCCAAAACTAACAAATCCTACATCCAGCTGTATCCATCCTTCAACACATAACCAAGAAACCTTCGGAAATCGTTTACCTCAACCTTCGAAATGCATCCGTTATACGAGTTATGTCAATACTCCCGAACTCCCGCCCCAGTACTGGGTGGCGTCGAGGTTATCTCACCAACAACTGCATAAAAGAGATCTTTGATGTCGGCGAAACTCAGGTATTCCAGAACTGCAACGATAAAATTGTGACGACAACACCTTGGAGCTCAACTCCCCGGGACACTGCCACAACCCCTAAATGTCAGGAGGCACCAAGAACAATGTTCTCGTCACAAAACCATCGGAACGATTCCAAGATACCCGTGTGATCCTAATTTTTTTTAGTGAAATTTGAGAAGAGGAGAGTCAAAACTGTACGTCAGGAGGCCTCACCAGAGCGACGAAGGGACTGAGGAGTAAAAGAATCCTACTCTCCGATATATATAATCCTATAAGACTCAATTTTTTTATTCTAGACTCAACAATGTTAGCGATTCGATCAAGCAGGGGGCTCCTAAGTCGGGGAAGGCTCTGATTACCAACTTGTAACACCCATGATGCGGCTATATCTCCCACGTGTCGGGGCACGACTTAGAGGCATAGCCGCATGGTAGGTTTGTCGCAAGAGGGGTAATCTTCACACAATCCCATGTACTGAATAAGAAAGGGATAAAGAGTTGGCTTACAATCGCCACTTCACACAAATACAAGTTAACATACATCATCGAGAATACAATCAAGGTCCGACTATGGAACCAAAATAAAAGAAGACAACCCCTAATGCTAGATCCCCGGTCGCCCCAACTGGGCTCCACTACTGATCGAAAGGAAACGAAACAACAGAACGAACATGATCTTCATCGAGCTCCCACTTGAGCTCAGTTGCGTCATCTGTATGGGCATCATCGGCACCTGCAACTGTTTGGAAGTATCTGTGAGCCACGGGGACTCAGCAATTTCACACCCGCGAGATCAAGACTATTTAAGCTTATGGGTAGGAAAAAGGTAATGAAGTGGAGCTGCAGCAAGCACTAGCATATATGGTGGCTAACTTATGCAAATGAGAGCGAGAAGAGAAGCAAAGCACGGTCGAGAAACTATAATGATCAAGAAGTGATCCTGAAACTACTTACATTCAAATATAACTCCAAAACCGTGTTCACTTCCCGAACTCCGCCGGAAAGAGACCATCACGGCTACACACGTGGTTGCTGCATTTTAATTAAGTTAAGTGTCAGGTTCTCTACAACCGGATATTAACAAATTCCCATCTGCCCATAACCGTGGGCACGACTTTTGAAAGTTCAAAACCCTGCAGGGGTGTCCCAACTTAGCCCATCATAAGCTCTCACGGTCAACGAAGGATATTCCTTCTCCCAGGAAGACCCGATCAGACTCGGAATCCCGGTTACAAGACATTTCGACAATGGTAAAACAAGACCAGCAAAGCCGCCCGATGTGCCGACAAATCCCGATAGGAGCTGCACATATCTCGTTCTCAGGGCACACCAGATGAACACTACGTACAACTAAAACCAACCCTCGAGTTTCCCCGAGGTGGCGCTGCAAGTGGCTCTGTTTTGGACCAACACTCAAAGGAGCACTGGCCCCGGGGGGGGGGGGGGGTTAAAATAAAGATGACCCTTGAGTCTGCAGAACCCAAGGGAAAAAGGCTTAGGTGGCAAATGGTAAAACCAAGGTTGGGCCTTGATGGAGGAGTTTTATTCAAGGCGAACTATCAAGGGGTTCCCATTATAACCCAACCGCGTAAGGAACGCAAAATCAAGGAACATAACACCGGTATGACGGAAAACTAGGGTGGCAAGAGTGGAACAAAACACTAGGCATAAGGCCGAGCCTTCCACCCTTTACCAAGTATATAGGTGCATTAAAGTAAACATGATATAATAATGATATCCCAACAATAATCATGTTCCAACAAGGAACAAACTCCATCTTCACCTGCAACTAGCAACGCTATAAGAGGGGCTGAGCAAAGCGGTAACATAGCCAAACAATGGTTTGCTAGGAAAGGTGGGTTAGAGGCTTGGCATGGCAATATGGGTGGCATGATAAAGCATGTGGTAGCAATAGAGCGAACAACTAGCAAGCAAAGATAGACGTGATTTTGAGGGTATGGTCATCTTGCCTGAGATCCCGCAAGGAAGAAGAACGAGTCCATGAAGGAGTCAAACGGACGTAGTCGAACGGATCCTCACAAACGCGACGTTATCGGAACTAACCCGAAGAAGCAACACCAGAAAGAAGCAAACAACATAGTTAACAACCATCACATAAACAAGGCATGATGCACAACCAAGTATGATGCATGTCCGGTTTAAAGAGGCATGTCATGGCAAAGTGCACAAACAAAACTACAAGTTAAGTGGAGCTCAATATGCAACGAGTTGCATATTGACGGAACACCACATGACTTATTTAGTTCTCTCTCGGTTATGTACCCAACAATATTAAATGTTGTTAAACATGGCAAGAGGTGAAGCAAAGTAAAACTACCTATCTAGGCAAGTTTAAATGAGGCCGGAACAACAAACAACAAGTCCAGAAACTCCTCGTGTGCATATTTTAGGTTTGGTACTGTTCTACCCTAAACCATATTTTAGATTTGTTAAACATGCAAAGTAAATACACCATGTTAAACTAGGCATTTTTCTACCCCATTTAAATATAAAGTTTATTTAAAACCGAGCTACGGTTATTTAGTTATGAAATAAAGCATTTTAGCATGCCATAGAGCAAAAAATTAATCAACCAACATTTTAAACATGTTAAACATGGATGAAAGTGGCATATTATGAAACTGGATGAAATTCTAAGCATCTTTCATATAGAGATCATTTTAATCCGATTCACGGTTTGTGAGATATTATATGCATGAACACTAGGGACTTTTCTGTAAAACTGCACTCTCTAGAATAAAGTCTAAAATCGTAAAACTGGAAAAAAACCATGGTGGGCTGAAATAGGAGCAGGTCGGGCCAATCAGAGAAAGAAATAAAGAGAAAAAAAGGAGGCGCTGGGCCTCACCATGGGCTTTGGCCCAAGGCGGTGGAGAGGAAGCCCGGTTGGCCGGGAGAGGGGAGCTGCTTGGGCCGGCCTTGCTGCGCGTCCTGGCACGTAGCGCTTGAGCGGGGGCACGGTCAACAGGCGCTCGTCGTCTCCATACGAACAGGAGGAGGTCGAGGCAAGGGCCGCGGGGAGGTGGAGTTCGCCAGCGCTGGTGGACTTGGGCGACGCAGACAGGCGTGAGCCAGGGCCTGCTGGATCCAGCGAGGAGGTCAGAGATGGGGCGAGGCGAGGCTGGAGCTGTTGTCGTTCGACCCGATGCTCGACGAAAGGAAGCAGGCGGGATTTGGCGGGGCGGTGGTTCGTTCGTGGCGACGGAGCTGTGCTGCGACAGAAGAAGAGGAGGAGGCCTCACGCGAGCGACTTGGCGCTGGTCCTCGAGACGAGCTATAGGTAGTCAACGCGAGCAGGGGCTCGCTGCAAGGCAGGGAGAGACGGACTGACGACGGGGATGGCGACAGAAGAGGTTCGGGACAGCAGCGCCGCTCGATTCCTGCAGAGACATGGGAGAGAGAGGGAGCACACTATGAGAGAGAGGCAAGGGAGGAAGAAGAGCGAGGGAAGGAGGCAAGGCAGGGCGCTGGGCCTGTGGCCGCCGGCGGCGACGCTTGCAGGGAGGTCCGGCGGTTGGGGAAAGGATCCGGGCGGCGAGCAAAACTCGACGAGGCAGGGGCTTTGCACGGGCTTGACGGGGTCCTGCTGGTGGCTCTCGGGCGGAGGCGATGGTGGCCTCAATCCGAACAAGATTGAGAGGAGGGGATCAGGGGTTAGATGCTGATAGGTGGGGATGGATCCCGAGGGGAAAATGGTGAGTGGGTGGCGGCGGCTAGGGGGGACAAATGTCCTAGGATTTAGGGTTAGGGGTGGTCTATAAATACCAGAATATAGATAGGAGGGAGTATTTTGGATCATCCGATCAAAATCGGACGGTCGGAGATGAATGGGTTAGGGAGTCCAAACAAGGAAACGGTGATGTTTTATAGACGTTTGGGGATGATCCGGACCCAACGGTGACGACTGTCCGGGTTGGGTTCGGGACAAACTTTGAGACGCCCACTCGAGGGTGGTTGATGCACTGTGCAAGGAGGGGTTAGGTGGGTCTAGTGGGTTGCAGGAGGTCTGTGTAGGAGGGTGTGGGATGAGAGGAGGGAAGGGAGGGCATCCCGGCAACAATTTTCGGAGACCGAAAACGTCCGACGAAAAGACTGGCTATATTGCCGCAACAGTTATCCGTTGGGGCATCAAACGGACTCCGAATGCGATGACACTTGGCAGGCGGCCTATCTACACTATAATAAGACCGCACGCCAAATCTCATCCCATTATGAGAACATTTACCGGCCACTTAAAAAAATATTCGGACATGCCGCGGGCGCGTGCGAGTGTGGTTGGGCTCGGAACGGACAACGGACGAATGCAAGTTTCGAAAACATGATGCTGCAATGCACATGATGACATGATGAAATGCAACACGCAAGAAAAAGACATGGCAACGTCGGCGAATAACTGGAAGACACCTGGTGCATCGGTCTCGGGACGTCACACCATTCAAGGGCCGCGTCGTCGTCGCGCTCGACCTCGCCGTGCTCCGTCTTCACGGCGGCGAGCCCCGGCTCTGTCTTTGTCTTGACGAAGCACGGAGGAGGAGCCGACAAGGAGGCGCGCCGGCCGCCCTCGTTGATGACGATGCGGCGCTACGAGTGCGCCGACCGAGCGGCGACGCCGCCGCGGGCTTGGCCTTGACGCTGAACAGCGCCAGAGTGCCGGAGGAGTGCGAGGAAGAGCGCGAGGAGGGGGAAGAAGAAGAGGAGGAGCCGAACCTCCTTGGCGCCCATGGCCCGCCGCATCGGTGGTGTGATACGTCCATTTTGCATCATGCTTTTATATCGATATTTACTGCATTATGAGCTATTATTACACATTATGTCACAATACTTATGCCTATTCTCTCTTATTTTACAAGGTTTACATGAAGAGGGAGAATGCCGACAGCTGGGATTTTGGGCTGGAAAAGGAGCAAATATTAGAGACCTATTCCGCACAGCTCCAAAAGTCCTGAAACTTCATGGAAGATGTTTTCAGAATATATAAAAAATACTCAGCGGAAGAAATTCACCAGGGGGGCCACACCCTGCCTACGAGGGGGGGGGGGGCGCCCTACCCCCCTGGGCGCGCCCCCTACCTCGTGGGCCCCCTGGTGGCCCTCCGGTGGCCATCTTCTTCTATATGAAGTCTTTCGATGGGAAAAAAAATAAGAAGCCATCTTCTCGGACGAAACTCCGCTTCCACGAGGTGGAACCTTGGCGGAACCAATCTAGGGCTCTGGCGGAGCTGTTCTGCCGGGGAAACTTCCCTCCCGGAGGGGGAAATCATCGCCATCATCATCACCAACGCTCCTCTCATCGGGAGAGGGCAATCTCCATTAACATCTTCATCAGCACCATCTCCTCTCAAAACCCTAGTTCATCTCTTGTATCCAATTCTGGTCTCCAAGTTCGGGATTGGTGCTAGTAGGTTGCTAGTAGTGTTAATTACTCCTTGTAGTTGATGCTAGTTGGTTTAATTGGTGGAAGATCATATGTTAAGATCCTATATGCACATTAATACCCCTCTGATTATGAACATGTTTATGCTTTGTGAGTAGTTACTTTTGTTCCTGAGGACATGGGAGAAGTCTTGCTATTAGTAGTCATGTGAATTTGGTATTCGTTTGATATTTTGATGAGATGTATGTTGTCTTTCCTCTAGTGGTGTTATGTGAATGTCGACTACATGACACTTCACCATTATTTGGGCCTAGAGGAAGGCATTGGGGAGTAATAAGTATATGATGGGTTGCTAGAGTGACAGAAGCTTAAACCCTAGTTTATGCGTTGCTTCGTAAGGGGCTGATTTGGATCCATATGTTTCATGCTATGGTTAGGTTTACCTTAATACTTTTGTTGTAGTTGCGGATGCTTGCAATAGAGGTTAATCATAAGTGGGATGCTTGTCCAAGTAAGGACTATTTAAGCTTGCAGGTGTACCCGGAGATATTGTTAAGAAGAAGGTCTTCCCTTTATCTTTGAAGGGAGATGCATCTATATGGTATAGGCTATGTGATGATATGGGGTCTTGGAATTACAAACGATTGAAATTGGAATTTTTTCAGAAGTTTTATCCTATGCATCTTGTTCATCGTGATCACAATTACATATATAATTTTTGGCCTCACAAAGGAGAAAGCATTGCTCAAGCTTGGGGGAGGCTTAAATCAATGTTATATTCATGCCCCAATCATGAGCTCTCGAGAAAATGATTATTCAATATTTCTATGCTCGGCTTTCTGATAACAATCACACCATGCTTGATACTTCTTGTGCTGGCTCTTTTATGATGAAGACTATTGAATTCAAATGGGATTTATTGGAAAGAATTAAACGCAACTCTGAAGATTGGGACCTCGACAATGGTAAGGAGTCAGGTATGACACCTAGTTTTGATTGTGTTAAATCTTTTATGGATACCGACATTTTCTGTAAATTTAGCACTAAATATGGACTTGACTCTGAGATAGTAGCTTCTTTCTGTGAATCTTTTGCTACTTATGTTGATCTCCCCAAGGAGAAGTGGTTTAAATATCATCCTCCCATAGAAGTAAAAGTAGCTGCACCTATTAAAGTTGAAGAAAAGATTGTCACTTATAATGATCCTATTGTTCCTACTTCTTATGTTGAGAAACCACCTTTCCTTGTTAGGATAAAGGATCATGCTAAAGCTTCAACTGTAGTTCGTAAAAGCAATATTAAAACATATATACTTCCTGAGCAAGTTAAAGTTGAACCTAATATTGCTATTGTTAAAGATCTCTTGTCTGATAATATTGATGGGCATGCTATTTATTTCTGTGATGAAACTGCTATAATTGCTAAACCCTGTGCTAAAGATAAACCTAGACCTGTGGTAGGCATGCCTGTTATTTCTGTTAAAATAGGAGATCATTGTTATCATGGCTTATGTGATATGTGTGCCAGTGCTAGTGCAATACCTTATTCCTTATACAAAGAAGTTATGCATGATATTGCACCTGCTGAGATGGAAGATATTGATGTCACAATTAAACTTGCCAATAGAGATACTATTTCACCAATGGGAATTGTTAGAGATGTTGAAGTCTTGTGTGGGAAAACTAAATATCCTGTTGATTTTCTTGTTCTTGGTTCCCCACAAGATAGCTTTTGTCCCATTATATTTGGTAGACCCTTCTTAAACACTGTTAATGCTAAGATAGATTGCAAAAAGGATGTTGTTACTACCGGTTTAGATGATATGTCTCATGAATTTAATTTCTCTAAATTTAGTAGACAACACCGTGAAGAAGAATTACCTAGTAAGGATGAAATTATTGGTTTTGCTTCTATTGTCGTACCTCCTAGTGATCCTTTAGAACAATATTTGCTAGACCATGAAAACGATATGTTTATGAATGAAAGAAGGGAAATAGATGAAGTATTCTTTAAACAGGAACCTATTCTGAAACACAATTTGCCTGTTGAAATCCTAAGGGATCCTCCTCCACCCAAGGGTGATCCCATGTTTGAGCTTAAACCGTTACCTGATACTCTTAAGTATGCTTATCTTGATGAGAAAAAGATATATCCTGTTATTATTAGTGCTAACCTTTTAGAGCATGAGGAAGAGAGATTATTGAAAACTCTGAAGAAGCACCGTGCTGCTATTGGGTATACTCTTGATGATCTTAAGGGTATTAGTCCCACTCTATGTCAACATAACATTAATTTGGAAGAAGATGCTAAACCAGCTCGTGATCATCAACAACTGCTAAATCCTAAAATGAAAGAAGTGGTAAGAAAGGAAATACTAAAGCTCCTTGAGGCAGGTATAATCTATCCCATTGCTGATAGTCAGTGGGTAAGTCCTGTCCATTGTGTCCCTAAGAAGGGAGGTATTACTGTCGTTCCTAATGATAAAGATGAATTGATTCCTCAAAGAATTATTACAGTTTATAGGATGGTAATTGATTTCCAGAAATTAAATAAGGCAACTAAAAAGGATCATTACTCCTTACCTTTTATCGATCAAATGCTAGAAAGATTATCTAAACATACACATTTTTGGTTTCTAGATGGTTCTGGTTTCTCTCAAATACACGTGTCAGCCAAAGATCAATCAAAGACTACTTTTACATGCCCTTTTGGTACTTTTGCTTATAGACGTATGCCTTTTGGTTTATGTAATGCACCTGCTACCTTTCAAAGATGCATGATGGCTATATTCTCTGACTTTTGTGAAAAGATTTGTGAGGTTTTCATGGACGACTTTTTCATCTATGGATCTTCTTTTGATGATTGCTTAAGCAACCTTGATCGAGTTTTGCAGAGATGCGAAGAAACTAATCTTGTCTTGAATTGGGAAAACTTCCATTTTATGGTCAATGAAGGTATTGTCTTGGGGCATAAAGTTTCTGAAAGAGGTATTGAAGTTGATAAAGCCAAGGTTGATGCTATTGAAAAGATGCCATGTCCCAAGGACATCAAAGGTATAAGAAGTTTCCTTGGCCATGCCGGATTTTATAGGAGGTTAATTAAGGACTTCTCAAAAATTTCTCGGCCTCTCACTAATTTATTACAAAAAGATATACCATTTGTTTTTGATCATGATTGTGTAGAAGCATTTGAAATACTTAAGAAAACATTGATTTATGCACCTATTGTTCAGCCACCTGATTGGAATTTACCCTTTGAAATTATGTGTGATGCTAGTGATTATGCTATAGGTGTTGTTCTAGGGCAAAGAGTTGATAAGAAATTAAACATTATTCAATATGCTAGTAAAACCCTAGACAATGCTCAAATAAATTATGCTACTACTGAAAAAGAATTCTTAGCAGTTGTATTTGCTTGTGATAAGTTCAGACCTTATATTGTTGATTCTAAAGTAACTATTCACACTGATCATGCTGCTATTAAATATCTCATGGAAAAGAAATATGCTAAACCTAGACTTATTAGATGGGTTCTCTTGCTACAAGAATTTGACTTACATATTGTTGATATAAAGGGAGCTGAGAACCCCGTTGCAGACAACTTGTCTAGGTTAGAAAATGTGCTTGATGACCCACTTCCTGTTGATGATAGCTTTCCTGATGAGCAATTAAATGTCATAAATGCTTCTCATACTGCTCCACGGTATGCTGATTATGCTAATTACATTGTTGCTAAGTTTATCCCACCTAGTTTCACAAAGCAACAAAAGAAAAAGTTCTTCTATGATTTGAGGGATTACTTTTGGTATGACCCACACCTTTATAAAGAAGGAGTAGATGGTGTTATTAGACGTTGTGTACCTGAGCATGAACAGGAACAGATCCTACGCAAGTGTCACTCTGAAGCTTTTGGAGGACACCATGCTGGAGATAGAAGTGCACATAAGGTATTGCAATCTGGTTTTTATTGGCCTACTCTCTTCAAGGATGCTCGCAAGTTTGTCTTATCTTGTGATGAATGTCAAAGAATTGGTAATATTAGTAGATGTCAAGAAATGCCTATGAACTATTCACTCGTTATTGAACCATTTGATGTTTGGGGCTTTGACTATATGGGACCCTTTCCTTCCTCTAATGGATATACACATATTTTAGTTGTTGTTGATTACGTTACTAAGTGGGTAGAAGCTATTCCAACTAGTAGTGCTGATCATAACACTTCTATTAAAATGCTTAAAGAAGTCATTTTTCCAAGATTTGGAGTCCCTAGATATTTAATGACCGATGGTGGTTCACATTTTATTCATGGTGCTTTCCGTAAAATGCTTGCTAAATATGATGTTAATCATAGAATTGCATCCCCTTATCATCTTCAGTCTGGTGGTCAAGTAGAATTGAGTAATAGAGATCTCAAATTAATTTTGCAAAAGACTGTTAGTATATCTAGAAAAAATTGGTCCAATAAACTTGATGATGCATTATGGGCCTATAGAACTGCATATAAAAATCCTATGGGTATGTCTCCGTATAAAATGGTTTATGGAAAAGCATGTCACTTACCTCTCGAACTAGAACACAAGGCATATTGGGCTATTAAAGAACTCAATTATGATTTCAAGCTTGCCGGTGAGAAGAGGTTATTTGATATTAGCTCACTTGATGAATGGAGAACCCAAGCCTATGAAAATGCCAAGTTGTTTAAAGAAAAAGTTAAAAGATGGCATGACAAAAGGATACGAAAGCGTGAGTTTAATGTAGGTGATTATGTATTGCTATACAACTCTCATTTAAGATTTTTTGCAGGAAAACTTCTCTCTAAATGGGAAGGTCCTTACGTTATCGAGGAGGTCTATCGTTCAGGTGCCATAAAAATCAACAACTTCGAAGGCACAAATCCGAAGGTGGTGAACGGTCAAAGAATCAAACATTATATCTCAGGTAATCCCATAAATGTTGAAACCAATATTATTGAAACCGTAACCCCGGAGGAATACATAAGGGACACTTTCCGAATCATTCCAGACTCCGAAAAGGAATAGGTATGTGGTACGGGAAGTAAACCGACTCCAAAACAATTTTTAAGGCAATATTTCTCCGTTTTGGAATATTTAGAAAAATAGAAAAATAAGTAGCAGTCCTGGAAGGACACGAGGGCTCCACGAGGGTGGAGGGCGTGCCCTACCCCCTGGGCGCCCCCTACCTCGTGGGCACCTCGTCTGCTCTCCGGACTCCGTTTTCGTACATGTTACATATTTTGTTCGGTAAAAATTCATTATATAATCTCCCAGAGGTTTTGACTCCCGTATCATGCAAAAATCTCTTTTCTTTGTTTCGAGCTGTCCTGCTGTAGATTTGAGCAACATGTCGTCCCAGGATTCGGAAGGAGAGAGCTATGTGTCTGATTACCTTGCAGACCCTAAAGTTTATGGGGATGTGGAGCATTGTGGTTGAACTACGGAAGAAGAAGAGGACTATGAACCTAAGGGAAAGGAGGAGACGAGCTCAGATGAAGATGAAGTGCCACTACCTCAACCTGGGGACATGCATGTGGAGTTCAAAAAGTCAAGCCTCCCTGATAGAGTGAAGAAACCTAAGATCGAGTTTATCCCTTTTTGCCTATTGCAGGAAAACAAACGGGAACTATGCAAAAAATACTGAGCCTGGAGCAGGAGATCAAGGACCTAAGGGACCAAAATTCTGTCCTCAAGCGTAAAATAAGGAAGAAACCTACGCCATCAACCAAATCACCACCATCTCCACCATCAAAGAAGAATTGAGTATTGGGTATGGGCACTCCCCTTGGCAACTTCCAAGCTTGGGGGAGTGCCTCGGTATCGTATCACCATCACTTTTATCTTTACCATTTTACTTAGTTCGATCCTTTTGGTAATATCTTGATCTAGTAGAATAAAAGTTCTTAGTATGATCTAGTTGTGAGTTTTGCTTTATTATCCTTCTATGTAATCGAGTCCGTGAGCTATATATAATAAAGATTAGTGTTGAGTCAAAGGCTTGATTATTTTGCCATGATCCTAAGTGAATAAAAGAAAAGAGAAAGAAATAAAAAGAAACAAAGAGATCATATGGATCTCATGGAGAGTAATGAGCTCACATAGGAAAAGTCTGATGAATAAAAGTTGTTGAGGGTTGACAAACATAGTTTTGGTCATCGTTGCAATTAATATGAAGTAATAAAGAAAGAGAGGTCTTCACATATAGATATACTATCTTGGACATCTTTTATGATTGTGAGAACTCATTAAAATATGACATGCTAAAGAGTTGACGTTGGACAAGGAAGACAACGTAATGGGTTATGTTTTCTTACATCTGAGATAAATTATATTGTCATGGATCATCCAACGTGGTTGAGCTTGCCTTTCCCTCTCATGCTAGCTAAATTCATCGCACTAAGTAGAGATACTACTTGTGCTTCTAAATACCCTTAAACCAGTTTTGCCATGAGAGTCCACCACACCTACCTATGGATTGAGTAAGATCCTCCAAGTAAGTTGTCATCGGTGCAAGCAATAAATATTGCTCCCTAAATATGTATGACTTATTAGTGTGGGAGAAAATAAGCTTTATACGACCGTGTGATATGGAAGAAATAAAAGTGACAGACTGCATAATAGAGGTCCATATCACAAGTGGCAATATAAAGTGACGTTCTTTCGCATTAAGATTGTGTGCATCCAACCATAAAAGCGCATGACAACCTCTGCTTCCCTCTGCAAAGGGCTTATCTTTTACTTTTATCTCCTACATTGCATAAGAGTCATGGTTATCTTCACCCTTCCTTTTTTACATTTTGTCCTTTGGCAAGCACAGTATGTTGGAAAGATCTTGGTATATATGGCTAATTGGATGTGAGTTTTCATGAACTATTACTGTTAACATTACCCTTAAGGTAAAATGTTGGGAGGCAAAACTATAAGCCCCTATCTTTCTCTGTGTTCGATTAAAACTCCATACCCATAAGTATTGCGTGAGTGTCAACAATTGTGAAAGACTATATGATAGTTGAGTATGTGGACTTGCTGAAAAGCTCTTATATATCGACTCTTTCCTATGTTATGATAAATTGCAATTGCTCCAATGACTGAGATTATAGTTTGTTAGCTTTCAATGAAGTTTATGATTCATACTTGAAATTGTGATTGAATTATTACCCTAGCATAAGAAATCATATGACAAGAATTATATAAGTTTCTGTTCTAAGAATGATCATGATGCCCTCATGTCCGTATTTTATTTTTTATCGACACCTCTATCTCTAAACATGTGGACATATTTTTCAATTTTGGCTTTTCACTTGAGGACAAGCGAGGTCTAAGCTTGGGGGAGTTGATACGTCCATTTTGCATCATGCTTTTATATCGATATTTATTGCATTATGGGCTGTTATTACACATTATGTCACAATACTTATTCCTATTCTCTCTTATTTTACAAGGTTTACATGAAGAGGGAGAATGCCGACAGCTGGGATTCTGAGCTGCAAAAGGAGCAAATATTAGAGACCTATTATGCACAGCTCCAAAAGTCCCGAAACTTTACGAAAGACGTTTTCAGAATATATAAAAAGTACTCAGCGGAAGAAATTAACCAGGGGGGCCACACCCTGCCCACGAGGGTGGGGGGCGCGCCCCCTACCTCGTGGTCCCCATGGTGGCCCTCCGGTGGCTATCTTTTGCTATATGAAGTCTTTTGATGGGAAAAAAAGAAGCCATCTTCTCGGACGAAACTCTGCTGCCACGAGGCGGAACCTTGGCAGAACCAATCTAGGGCTCTGGCGGAGCTGTTCTGTCGGGGAAACTTCCCTCTCGGAGGGGGAAATCATCGCCATCGTCATCACCAACGCTCCTCTCATCGGGAGAGGGCAATCTCCGTTAACATCTTCATCAGCACCATCTCCTCTCAAAACCCTAGTTCATCTCTTGTATCCAATTCTGGTCTCCAAGTTCGGGATTGGTGCTAGTAGGTTGCTAGTAGTGTTAATTACTCCTTGTAGTTGATGCTAGTTGGTTTAATTGGTGGAAGATCATATGTTAAGATCCTATATGCACATTAATACCCCTCTGATTATGAACATGTTTATGCTTTGTGAGTAGTTACTTTTGTTCCTGAGGACATGGGAGAAGTCTTGCTATTAGTAGCCATGTGAATTTGGTATTCGTTCGATATTTTGATGAGATGTATGTTGTCTTTCCTCTAGTGGTGTTATGTGAACGTCGACTACATGACACTTCATCATTATTTGGGCCTAGAGGAAGGCATTGGGGAGTAATAAGTAGATGATGGGTTGCCAGAGTGACAGAAGCTTAAACCCTAGTTTATGCGTTGCTTCGTAAGGGGCTGATTTGGATCCATATGTTTCATGCTATGGTTAGATTTACCTTAATACTTTTGTTGTAGTTGCGGATGCTTGCAATAGAGGTTAATCATAAGTGGGATGCTTGTCCAAGTAAGGGCAGTACCCAAGCACCGGTCCACCCACATATCAAATTATCAAAGTACCGAACATGAATCATATGAGCGTGATGAAAACTAGCTTGACGATATTCCCATGTGTCCCCGGGAGCGCTTTTCTCTATATAAGAGTTTGTCCAGGCTTGTCCTTTGCTACAAAAAGGATTGGGCCACCTTGATGCACTTTATTTACTTTTGTTACTTGTTGCTCGTTACAAATTATCCTATCACAAAACTATCTGTTACCACTTATTTCAGTACTTGCAGAGAATACCTTGCTGGAAACCGCTTATCATTTCCTTCTGCTCCTCGTTGGGTTCGACACTCTTACTTATCGGAAGGACTACGATAGATCCCCTATACTTGTGGGTCATCTTGGTGCGCCTGGGCGGCCGCCCTCGTCGGGGGGTACGCCAACGGCGTGTTTTTGCCGCCCTTGAGGTGCGTCAGCACGCCCTCGAGTGTGCAGCCGAGGACGCCCCACCATAGGTGGCGCCCCTCGCTGTTCTTCAGGCCGCCGACCACCGCCGCGCCATTGGTAGACGCCATCCGCTGCTGCTGACGGCGCTTGAAGTACGCCGCCCAAGTCGCATGGTTGTCGGCGACGTACTGGGGGAGGGAGAGTTGGGTGTCGGTGAGGGAGGCGCGCACGACGTCGACCTCCTCGACGAAGTAGGCGGGTTTGGCCACGGTGTCGGGCAACAGGGGAATGGGCACTCCTGCGTTGCTGAGCCTCCAGCCCGTCGGCCCGGCGCGCATGTCCGGCAGCGCCGGGATGTTCGCCTGGAATTGAAGCCAGGACTCCTGTTCACGGAGCGTGCGACGGCCGAAGCCGTTGGCCGCCGCCTCGTCTTCGGGCAAATGCTTGACCATCGGGGAGGGGAGGGAGAGGGGAGGGGCTGGACGGCGGCGCTCGGGAGAGGGGAAGGCTCGGCGGCGGCGCTCGGGAGAGGTATAGCTCGGCGGCGAGGGCTGGGCTGGTGTGGCCACATGCGAGCGAGGCCACCGGCTTATATAGCCGCGTCGCGCCCGTGTGTACGCGTGCGAGGGAGGGGAGGCGTCGGCGCGCCGCCCATGAGGAATCAATGGCAAGGCTGACCGGCGGTGGCAGCCTTGCCATTGATTCCCCGCGGGAACCTAGGCGTTGGGGGAAGACGAGGCACAGTGTCGCTGACGCGGCTGGCCCGTGGCTTTTTCACGCCAAAACCACTCGCCCCGGTGCCACCGGGCGCCCCCCAGCGCGCCGGGTTCGGTCTGGGTCCGCCGGCGCTGATTTCGGCCCAGACCGGCGAAAATCGGGCTCCTGGGGGCGCGACTGGGCCATTTTTTCAGCGCCGGCGCGAAAAAATCCCCTAGGGAGGCCTTCCTGGGGCGCGGCTAGAGATGCTCTAGGATTATGTGACCCTTTACAGTGGTTTGTTTGGCATGAGCTTTGGACGTACATATAAGCAGGTGACGGTGACTGCTTCAAGGATGGCATGCAGATGCAGGACGAAGAAGAGTACGTGTATTTGTTCTATTCTATCTCGGCCGGTGCACAGAGTCGAAGTAGTGGTGCCGTAACTCTTTGAATGAGGGAGCGCTAGCCTCTCGGGAATCACAAGTCTTCCTGGCTTGGCGCCACCACCCGTCAACTTTGATCATGGGGGTGTTTAAGCTACCTTTTGCAGTTTGTGATGAACTTACAAGGATGGTGAGAGGTTTTTATTGGGGGTCTGAGAAGGGCAAAAGAAAAGTGCATTGGCGAGCTTGGAATGATCTGTTACAACCAAAAAATAAAGGTGGTGCTGGCTTCCGTGATTTCCGTATTTTTAACCAAGCTTTGTTAGCTAGGCAATCTTGGAGATTAATCTTGAAACCCGACAGTCTATGTGCACAAGTCTTAAAGGCTAGATACTACCCCAAGGGTAAGCTTGAGGACACTGTGTTTTCTGTTAATGCTTCCTCGTCTTGGCAGGCTATTAGCTATGGTCTTGATCTTCTGAAGAAGGGACTTATCTGGAGAGTGGGAGACGGTAGGAGTATTCGGGTTTGGCATGATAATTGGATCCCGAGACCATTCTCCTTTAAACTGATCACCATGCATGGAAGGTGCGGAATTTGTTTTGTCTCGGAGTTGCTAAATGAGCATGGGGCTTGGAACCAAGCATTACTGCATGAATATTTTTTGCCGGCGGATGTGACCGAGATCATGAAGATCAGGACGTCGCCGCGCTTGGAGGAAGATACCTTGGCTTGGGGTCCTAGTAAATATGAAGTATTTTCAGTAAAGAGTGCATATCAATTCGGTTTCGACGAAGCCCACAGGAGTGCAACAACTGGGTCTAGCTCCCGACCAGATGGTGCGCGCTCATGCTGGCAGCTTATTTGGTCTACAGAGGTTCCACCAACAGTACGAAATTTTGCCTGGAGGGTCGCTACAGATTCTTTGCCAACATGGAGAAACAAGCATGTACGTGGCCTTGAAACAACTGATTTATGTCCGTTGTGTGCTACAGAGACTGAGGACTATTTCCACTCATTATGCTGGTGCACTTTCTCACATATCTTATGGGAAACAATGGCGGATGTGTGGACCTTGTCGTGTATTACATCCATGCATAATTCTGGTACAGAATGGCTGCTGCATGTGTTAGAGACACTGCCGGAAATTGAGCATTCCATGTTGCTAATGACGCTTTGGCGGGCGTGGTACATCAGGAATGAGGTCATCCATCATAAGCCTGTACTGCCTATGGAAGCTTCGAAACGATTCTTGGTGAGCTACCTTGACTCTCTTATTTGGCATTAGAACTGTTCTCTCTTCCGATCCTAGTAAGGGAAAATCTTTTATCACATATGATAATCATCCCTGGCGGTCACATGTGATAACAAATGTTGCTCATCCCAAGTGGATTGCTCCCAAGGCCGGCTGGGTGCGGTTGTGCACTGATGACTCGTATGCAGATGATGGATCGGCAGGCGCTGGCATGGTGCTGAGAGATGACAAGGGTTCTATAATTTTTTCTTCGTGCAGGCAGCTTTTCTCATGTCGCGAAGCCCTAGAAGCTGAATTGTGTGCTTGCATGGAGGGTTTGTCATTTGCTATCCAGAGGAGTGTCCTACCTATCATGATCGAGATGGATTCCATTATTGCAGTGAAGCTGATACATGCTCATGAGGTGGACAAATCTGTTTATGCGTCTTTCACTAAGGAGATCCATTACCTTATGTCTCTTCGTGATTCTTGTATTACTCATATCAATCATAGTCAAAATAAGGTTAGTGATAGTCTAGCTAAGTTTGCTCGTCTAGAAGGCAGAACCATGACTTGGATAGGTTCGGGGCCTGATTGATTGTATGGACCTTGTGATTGAGTAATACATTATTTCACCCACAAAAAAAAACTTTGATCCGTCTGTCGTCACCTTTTTTTAGAAGACTGTCTGTCGTCACCTAGGACGTGTTTGGTTGCCCGTATGAGGCCCAGCCTGGCCCGGGCGGGAAGAATTTGGCTCGTTTGGTTTCCTGCATTCACTATGTGGCCTGCGTCGCACGAAGCTTAAAGCACGTCCAGGCCAGGCCCAAGGGCAATGCACGAATCGGCAGTAGCTCGCGAGCCTAGCCAGGGCGAGGCAGGGGAGGGCGACGCGCTTCTCCCCTCGTGCGAGCAGGGGAGATGGCGCGAGCTCGCCCGCGTCGCCGAAGAATCGGCGGGAGGGTTTCGGCTCACCTCCCGCCGCTCCACCCCCTATTTAGCCCCTCCCTCACCGCCCCAACTCCCGCCACCATTCTTCCTCCGTTTGCGCTTTCCCGCCGACGCGCATCGGCACCAGCGAGTAGGTAAGTGGCGCATCTTCATTGGCCGGCTGTCCACGGCATCGGAGCTCCTTCATCGGCCGGCGTTCATCTTCCACCACCGTCCGCCCTCGTCCTCAAGCTGCAGCCATGGCCTCTGTGAGTTCAATCCCCCTTTCTCTCTGTTCCTTCTAGCTAGATCTGAGCTGCAGCTAGGGTTTGATCTAGATGCATGGTTGATTACCGGTCTGATCTGTGAGCTGATACGGTTGGTTGCTATGCTGCGGTTACAATTTGTGGTAGGGATAGATGTCAAGCATGTGGTAGGCTAGATTAGTAGTAGAGTTTGAAGTTGAACCTTGTGCTTGTGTTGAATCATGCTCAGATCTGTGGTTTGTAGCTATTGGTGGTCATGTGCTTGCTATGATAGTGATGAACCATGTACATGTATGCTTAATATGACAGTGATGAAGCATGTGCTTGCTATGATAGTGAT
Source organism: Triticum aestivum (assembly GCF_018294505.1). Taxonomy (NCBI): domain Eukaryota; kingdom Viridiplantae; phylum Streptophyta; class Magnoliopsida; order Poales; family Poaceae; genus Triticum; species Triticum aestivum. The sequence continues at coordinate 525,335,090 of NC_057806.1, read as the reverse complement.
GAACCATGTACATGTATGCTCTTACTTTCATGGATTGTCCGGTATGTTGTGTGCTATGCTCACTGTCAATGCGTGCTACGATTGTAGGACATGACCACGCAGACGCAAGATCTTAGTCAGGCCCTTGTCGTGTCCGACAGCCAATTTGCTCCATCGTTTGTCGAGGACTCGCAACCTATGTCCGAGATGGCACCTGATTCAGAGGTGTTCGAGTCTGATTCCCTCTATGTGCCAGTAGTGCTCGTTGAGCCAACTACTGCTGCTGCTGCCGCTGCACTCAAGCTAGCAGCAACAAAGGCAAAGAAGGATGGTAGGTCGAACAACATGAAGTGGCAACCGTTCATGTCCACGTTCATGCTGAACAAGATGTGTGAGCTCATCTCTAGTGGAGTTAGGACTGACAAGGGCTTCAAGGAGGTGCACTTGAACACCGTTGCGAAGCCTGTGTTCGAGTTCTATAGGCAAGAGGTGTCTGCCACCCAGGTGTACAACCACCTGAGGAAGTGGAGAAGTCGATGGATCCAAGTGTCCAAGCTGAGAGACCTTAGCGGCGCCTCATGGGATGAGAACACTTGCTCCATAGTTCTGGAGGCAGAGCACTATGCCGGCCATGTTGCGGTTAGCTCACAGCCCTCTTCCTTTTCATACTGTCCACCATTACCTACTCCTAATCGCAACTAACAACACTTGTGTTTCATTCTTAGGACCACCCAAGGGACGCTGAGTTCCTCAACACACCCATCCAGAACTACAACCAGATGCAACACATCTTCTCCTTCGGGCTGGCAACTGGGAAGCATGCCATGGGCTCGGGGGAGCCTCTTGGTTCTCCCACGCCTGACTTCCCTGGGACCCCGGATATCGAGATCCTTGATGGCCCCGACAAGCCCGCTGCAAAGCCCTTCGACAAGCCATTTGACCCCATTGATAGGAAGAGGTAGAGAGAAGGCCCGATGAAGGAGGAGATCAATGTCTTCTGCAGCATGACTGAGGCAGTGAAGGAGGTGGCAACAACCATCAGGGAGTGCAAGCCCCTCGACGTCCACCCTAACCTGTATGGCGCTGTCATGACCCAGGGTGGCTTCAGAGACGAGGCTCTCATGGCAGCTCTCAGCCACCTGCTTGACAACAAGGCCCAGGGTGTTGGGTTCATTGCCATGGCCGACGATCACAGGGTGCTGTGGCTCAGGAGCTGGCTGGGCAAGCACTACTACTAGAGTAGTGCTGCCTGTGAGCGTGCATGATCCCCGATAGCGATGGTGGTGGCGACGACGACGATGATGACGATGACGATGTACATTTTGTGTAGCTAGGGCTCAAAAACTATTTGATGGTCTGTATATTTTGGTGAGGTGGTATATACTAACCCCTCACGGTGACGGTGAACTTGCGGTGGTAGGACGACACCCTCTTTTGGATGTGGTGGTAGGTTAACACCAAGGTAGTGCTAGGAAGAACTTGCTATGCCGTATGATCATGCATGCTTTACTTCTCTTCTGCTCCATTGTTGTTTGTCTGCTACTTTGCTTGCTACTTGTGCTCCATTGGTTTGCTGCTTCAACTCTTGCTCTTGTGCATTGCTAGGGCAAGTGGTATGCCATGTTCATTGGTGAGGTTCCAGGGGTTTATAGTTCATGGTAAGAAGCCAATGCACAAGTGGCATCATATAGCAACAGCAACTATAGAGGGTTCAAGACTAAACAGGCAGCATAACAAGTTTACTCCGCCTGGGTGCGAAAGCGCGGAGGCAGCAGTGTCGACAGTGCCAAGGTTGGAGCTGTCAAAGTGGAAGCTGCTAAGGTGGATCGTCAGTTCGGCCTGAAGGTGAAGAACTTCATCATCTTCGCCCAGTTCGTCACCATTGCTGTGTTGTGGCGTTGGTGTGCTAGGTGTGACCACGTCACCATTGCTGTGTTGTGGCATTGGTGTGCTAAGTGTGACCATTGTGGGTAAGCTCGCCAACTAGGGTACAAGGTAAGCACAACATGTACGCCGTATGCAACCAAATGCCGTGTTCATGTGCCGCTAGGGCCAATGTAGCCAACCAAACAAAGTGCACTTGCGTATTACTAGATGCAGGGACTAGGGATGCATGCAACCAATCAAGTTGCATATGGCGTATTAGGGCCTGTTTTTCCTCAACCAGGCTGGGTTGAGAAGGGCATGCAATGCAACTACTATTCCAAACTAGAACCAAACACGCCCCTAGCACTGGCAGCATGCCCGGTCTCCACTCTCCACTCCCCTGGCTAGCCCCAGTTGTTCATACTTTATCCGATGTGCGATGTTGAGGACCAAAGCAAATTGATTTGGACATACCCAAAAAATGAAAAAGAAAGTATTATTTTATTACCAAATAGGTATGTATGATCATAATCTTTCATATGATTTATGATTTGAACTTGAAGTTATTGCCCAGGAAATTAAGAGTAAATTTATTGATTACCAAACTCTCTAATCAATATCATTTTAATATGATTTGTTTTCAATATACACTAGTATAAAACCCGCTCTTTGCTCTAGGTATTTATTATATGTTTTTAGTGAGTTTATTTAACATAATTATATAATAATTGTGTAGTTTTTAGATATGTTCCCAGGTGCTGCTCTGGCCCATCGGGAGTCTTATGGTCCATAAAAATCCACAAAACATTTCGCGGTGTTTGGACTCCGTTTGATATTGATTTTCTGCGGTGTAAAAAACAAGTAAAAAACAGCAACTCGCACTGGGCACTGGGTCAATAGGTTAGTCCCAAAAAATGAAATAAAGTTGCTATAAAATGATTGTAAAACATCCAAGAATGATAATATATTGGCATGAAAATTTCATAAATTATAGATACGTTGGAGACGTATCAGGGTGAGGGAGGAGCAGGAACACGAGCGAACCGTTGCGTGGCAATTCCGTTGTATTATGGAAAATCTTGGAGGGTAAAAGAGTAAAATGTCGATTTGGAGCTGGCTGCGTCCGCGAAAAGCCCAAATTGGCAGCTCCCAGCCCGACGTGCAATTATTTGGAGCGTTCCTTTGAAGCCGATGCATGGATCGGGTTCAAAATCAGATGTTTGTTTCAGCTCTGGCTTCTACGGGGTAGAAGCCGGTGGAGCCGGGGTTTAAAGCTAAAACAAACACACTGTTGGGGAACGTAGTAATTAAAAAAAATCCTACCATCACGCAAGATCTATCTAGGAGAATCATAGCAATGAGACGGGAGAGTGTGTCTACGTACCCTCGTAGACCGGAAGCAGAAGCATTTAGTAACGCGGTTAATGTAGTTGAATGTCTTCACGATCCAACCGATCCAGGTACCGAACGTACGGCACCTCCGTGTTCAGCACACGTTCAGCACGATGACGTCCCTTGAGCTCTTGATCCAGTAGAGGGCCGAGGGAGAGTTCCATCAGCACAACGGCATGGTGACGGTGTTGGTGATGTGATCCGCGCAGGGCTTCACCTAAGCACTACGACAATACACTACAAAAAAATACACTTCCGTGATGATACATGTTTGTCACAGTAGGTCGCGTTTTCTGTCATGCATGTACATCCATGATAAATTTATGACAGAATCAAGATAGTCATACCTGTGCTGCCGTAGAAGTGTTCCATGACATTGCCAAAATTATCATCACGGAAGTGTCCACTTCCATGACGATAAATCGCGCGTCAAATAAGTGCTTTCGTCAAGGGTGACCGACACATGGCATCCATGGTAACGGAATGCCGTTAAGCTATCGGGTCGGATTTTGGATCCGATAACTCGTTAACAGCCACGACCAATGCCGATTTTCCACATGTAAAATTCTCATTGGCTGACGGATCCACGCGTCAGCTCCGCGTTGGCATAGGTGTCACTCATCCAATGGTCGAGATGGGCCTATGATATGTTGACACGTGGACCGGCCCAAAAGTGGCCCACAAAGTTTAAATGGGCCGGCCCAACCGAAGGCCCATAAGATTTAGCGGACCATAATGGGCCGGCCCAGCTAAAGGCCCACAAAATTTAGTGGACCATAATGGGCCGGCCCAGCTAAAGGCCCACACGATTTTGCAGACCATAATGGGCCGGCCCAGCTAAAGGCCCACAAGATTTTGCGGACCACAATGGGCCGGCCCAGCTAAAGGCCCACAAGATTCTGCATACCATAATGGGCCGGCCCAGCTGAAGGCCCAACATTCTCTATCAAATCGGCCCGTCAACGGCCTGTCCTAAACTTGTCATCAACGTGGCCCATAGTCACTTCTGGCCCGTTAACAGTCCACTAAGTAATTGGGCCGAATTACGACCAAGTGTATTTCCGGCCTGTTAAAGGTCCGGCTTCATTTGGGCCCATTTACAGGCCATCAAAACTTTCGGCCCATAAACAACCGTGAAGGATTTGGTTCATATTCGGCCATGTCTGACATTCGACCTATTAGAGGCCCACTATAGCTTTGGGCCACTTTCGGCCTGTTGTCATTTTTGGCCTGTTAACGCCGGACGTAAACCATGGGCCATATGTGGCCCAACGTCATATCAGGCCCATTAACGGCCCATATAAAAATGATGATAATCTAGCCCGACCGAAGTTCTGGCCTGTTAAAGGCCCGTGTATTAGGTCGACGCATTTATGGTCCGTCCGAATTTCGGCCTATCAAAGATCCGCATTGTAAATGGGCCACCATTTCGGCCTGCTAAGTCCAGTGAGTTATTTGGCACAATCAGGGCCCAATCTCACTTTCGGTCTATTAAAGGCTCGTGTTTTTATGGGCTCGAGATATTTACACCTGTAAACGGCCTATTTTTACCAAGGGCCCAAATTATGTTTAGGCCCGTTAAAGGCCCACTATGGGCACAGGCCTACCAGAAAAATATGAAAGCTTATGCTGATTTAGGCCCAGATATTTTTAGTGGGCTACATGCCAATTTCGGCCCGTAATCATTTTTAGCCCAATTGGAATGGGCCCGACAAATGTTGGCATGTTGGGCTCCTATGAAGCTTTCGGCCGAATACATTACTAAGATAAACCTACACTATACAAAAATAGCGTCATAATTACTGTAGCCTGAGGCAGCATCATAAATGTTGTATCACAACAAAATAAATTCCAACCATACAACAAAAGGCCTGTTGGCATAAAGTTTACAGTCCTTCCAGATAAAAGCACCATCAGATGTATAGAAGCACATATCATTTGACCTGAGTGCTAATGTTTCAGGCTGTAGAATCTGATGGAGCAGCACGATCTCCACCTTTTTTCCACCATTGCTCTTGAACAACGAAGCGAATGTCTGATAGTCTAGTTTCAAAACCATTCATATCTTGACAACATTTCTCAACCACTATTCTTATTTCCGAAACAACGTCCATTAGGGATTGGACTTGTGTCTAGAGCATAGATATATCACTCTGTCTAGCAGGAAGATTTTGTTCAGTAGGCGATTTGGACGAGGTTACCTTGACAACCAACCCAGAATTACGCAGGAAGGTGCTTTTTGCACTGTTAGTGGAGAGATACCGACGCACTGCAGCAAGAGGTGACATTGTGCCTGTAGTAGCCTCGTCACCTTCAGGTGGTTGTGGCTGTTCAATCATTTGTTCTATAGCTTCCTGAAAGTTTGAATTTGTAGATTAGTGTACCGGATAAGTTACTAATGAGACAAAAACAAAGTAGGTTAAATGTTTATACATAACTTATTTTGGTGAACTACTGTAATACATTAGCATGTATTGTAGTGCCAACTACATAATAAAATCACTTTCGGAACATATGTCCATGTAGCATGCCTACTGTATTGTCTATTTCTTCACATTCGTTGACATCTAAGGATAAAGAGACATGCTTTAAAATAGGATGAACATAGTATGTCATCATTCATATCATGGGCAAACAGATATAAAACAAACAGGCTATTTTATCATTGTGTGCGCACGTGAACATAACAACTAGATTACAGATCAATACCAAAAGAATATCCTTCATCTCTTTTAAACCATGTTAGGTGAAATGATACGTTAAGACAACTGTGAATAAAAGTGAATAGAGTAACTGACATTGGCTGCAAACCAAGTAGTTAAATGAACACATCACAGTACCAATCAGTTCAAGGCAGGAGGAGTAAGGACTTACAACAGCGGCTTGAACTGGTGTGCTCATGCCCTTCATCTTGTTGGTGTGGCAATCCTTGAAGATTTGCACTGCATTCAATTTAGGTTCTTTTTGGTCCGCACGGGTTTTCCTCTGTATTTGGAAAAAGTCAATATAGATACGATAATATGGCACAAAAAAAGAAGGAAGTAGCAGCTATTTACAAGAGCCTCGCAGTGTGCAATATAGCTATGAGATCCTGTTGTCTGTTGGAATTTCACTTTAGAACGGTTGGTTTTGTTCTTCAAACAGTTAGCCTAGAAGAAGATACACTTGTAAGGCACATACATAAATACAAGTTCAATATGTGGTCTGATCAAATACATATAGCCTACCTGATACTTTGGATCAGACCAGTGTTTAACGAGGGCTGTCCAGTCTTCATCTGTAATATATTCCACTGGAGATGTTTGGGCGATTTCATTGTTAGCCTTGCCTTCAAATTGAGATTTTCTAAGGTGGTACCGATACTGTCGCAGAGCAGACTGAAAAACATGAGTGCATGCTTGTTTAGTTGCATCATCTTTCGGATCCAACTTGAACCACATCTGTTGAAAAAAGAATGTGAGTCTTATTAGGAGGAAGCTAGAAACACTACAAAAAATACACTTCCGTGATGATACGTGTTTGTCACAGTAGGTCACGTTTTCTGTCATGCATGTACATCCATGACGATTTTATGACAGAATCAAGATAGTCATACCTGTGCTGTCGTAGAAGTGTTCCATGACATTACCAAAATTATCATCACGGAAGTGTCCACTTCCATGACGATAAATCACGCGTCACAGAAGTACTTTCGTCAAGGGTGACCGACACGTGGCATCCACCGTAACGGAACGCCGTTAAGCTATCAGGCCGGGTTTTGGATCCGATAACCCGTTAACAGCCCCGACCAATGGGGATTTTCCACGTGTAAAATCATCATTGGCTGGAGGAGACACGTGTCAGGTCCGCGTTGGCACAGGTGTCACTCATCCAATGGGCGAGACGCGCCTATGATATGTTGACATGTGGAACGGCCCATCAAGTTTAAATGGGCCGACCCAACTGAAGGCCCACAAGATTTTGCGGACCATAATGGGCCGGCCCAGCTAAAGGCCCATGAGATTTTGTGGACCATAATGGGCTGGCCCAGCTAAAGGCCCACAAGATTTTGCGGGCCATAATGGGCCGACCAAGGTAAAGGCCCACAAGATTTTTGTGTGCCATAATGGGCCGGCCCAGGTAAAGGCCCACGAGATTCTTGCGGATCATAATGGGCGGCCCAGCTAAAGGCCCACAAGATTTCGTCGACATTAATGGGCCGGCCCAGCTGTAGGCCCACAAGATTTTGAGGACCCTAGTAGGCCGGCCCATTAACTGGCTGCCATGTTTTGGGCCAAATACCGGCAATATTTGATCCGGTCCATTAATGGCCTGCCACGCTCCGGGCTTAATAGTGGCCCATATGAGATCCAGCCCGTTAAAAACCTACCATGTTCTGGGCCAAATTATGGCCCAGATCAGGTCCGGCCCTTTAAGAGGCTTTGGGCTCAATTATGGCCCATATTAGATTCGGCCCGTCAACTAGACACTATGCTTTTGGGCCCACTTTCTAAAGGCCCACTTAGTAATTCGGCCTGATATTAGTTTTGGCCTATTAAGGGCCCGTTTAACATTTCGGCCCTATATTAATTTCGGTCTGTTAAAAGCCTGTCATATAGTTGGGCCTAACTACGGCCTGGTTTGCATCCGGCCTGCTCGCAGCCGATATCTGATTGGGCCAAACAAGGACCAAGACAATTTTGGCCTGTTAAAAGCCCGTGATTTGATTCGCACAATCATGGGCCGGGGTTCATTTCGGGCTACTGCCGGCCCGTGAGCTGTTCGGCACGTTTCAGGCCCAACCTACATCGTGATTGCATGAAGGCCCGATTATGTACCGTAATTTTACGGTTTGGCCGGTTTACTGCGAAGACATGATATATATACAGTAAAATAACTGCAGCATCGTGAATAAGAAAAAACCTAGACTATACAATAAAGAAATTACGGCATATTACATCCACTGGGCATCAAAGTTCGCCACTATGATAATAAAGCACAAGCAGACAACAGATTACATACACTGGGCATCAAAGATCACCACCAGTGCAAATAAACACACCGACAAAATAATATACAAAACCGACATCACTTCAATAGAGTTTAAGAAAGGTTAGCCCTGCTGGGGAGCTGCAGCGCAAGCAGCTGAGCAAGATGATGAGACTGCGCTTGTTCAACACTTATATCTTCCTCACTCTGAAAGATAAACAAGCAAACAGATGACATGTTTTGCACATAAAAGTATTAGTGCTGACAATTCATCACATTTTTTACTAACGAATAAAGTACAGTTTAAAATTGCATTAACACAATATGGTATTGTTCAGGTCAAGACATGGCAGGAAATGACATTGTGAAGGAGTTGGCAGCTTCACGACACCACTGGATTACAGATCAAGAACTCATAAGTATCAATGGTTAGTGTGCTGTCAATTTATACCATTTCAGATTGGCAAATAAAGAGACGGTTTAAATAATAGTAGAATGATATGACATTGTTCATAGTTAAGACATTGCAGAATATGACATTGTGCTGTAGTGGGTAGGTTCACCACACCACTGGATTACGGATGAAGAACAGAAGCATAGATGCAGTGCAAAAGAAGATCACTTGCTCTGTATAGTTTAATTTACATGGTATGAAGAAGGAACTTGGTTGTACAACTGAAAACTTAAATTCAAAAAGGACAAACTTTTGTTTATGAACTACATAATAAACTTTAAACAAGCAATTTGATGCAAACACCAAAAATAAACAGCTGTTGCAGTCATGCCTAACCAAATATATACAACAAAGTTTGAAGGCTTGAGATGGAAAAACTTACATTATTGGTGAAGACAGGCTCTATAAAGGCCTTGTCCATGCTGATGGGGAGGCAATTCAAGAAGTTTACCAAAGAATGTTCTTCAAAAGCATTGCCTTTATTCTACATTTTGTTAAGATAAATATAGATGTGATAATATATGAAAAAATGGAGAATATTTAAGATAAGATGAAGAGTGATGCTACATAACCACGTAGCTATAAATGTAAGTGCAGCGATACAGGCAAAAGGTACAACCAAGAGCAATGCACAGCTAAACTTCTTCAATACCAACCTTATGGTAAGAGTAAAGATAGATCTGATGTGTAGAAAATGGAGGGCAAAGGAAAATAAGCTGCAGAGTGATGGTACATGAACAACTACCTTTCATTATAAGTACACTGATAAAGGACAACATGTACTTACAAGAACAATGTAGAGCTAAAAAAACATTGGCATTGGATATATTCTACACTAATGTAACCATTCATACAGATCAGATAATTTGGAGTGAACAACTGATAAGCAAGCTATCATGCATACTGCTGTCACATAATGAACCAGGTGTGTATGCAAGTACAGTGATACAGGACAACAGGTACTAAAAAGAGCAAAGCAGCGGGCAGCATATTTGTGATATCCTGTCGTTCTTGTCAAACTGGAATTCTTCTTCGAGCAGATTTCCTGCAAAAAAGATCCGTAAGGCACATGCGGAAAAGTAGAAGTTCAAATTGTCATGTGATTTCATAGACAGTACCTCATCCTGCGAACGAGACCAGTGCATAACAAGGTTTTTCCATTCAATGTCTTCTAAATTTAGCACATGAGACTTCACCGACAATTCGTTTATAGACTTGCCATCAAAGTGTGATTTCCTCAGGTAACACCGATACTGCTGCAATGCTTCCTTGAAAAGCACAAGCAAGCTTTGCTCGTCATGACTATCCAGATTGACCCTCGCCTAGTTACAACAATGTAATGTAAATCATTGATGTGTTCAATCAGGAGAAAACAGGAAAATAATAACCATGAATAATAGCACTTACACGTAAGCTGGACAGGAAGATGTGAAAATGGTGTTTGTCTTCACAATAATCTTCCCATGATGGGAATATATGCACGTAGTCCCTAACAACATTGAAAACATTGTCTTTTAAACTGGGAATAAATGGAATGGGGTTCCAATCTGCAGGAATTGGCCGTCTCTGCAGTTGGGATAGGTCTTCGGCCGGTGGACTTGCTGTACTTTTTGCTGGAGTGGGATTTTTCTGTGGTATAGCTGGTGCTATGGCAAATGAAATCGGTATAACTTTTGCTGGAGTGCAGGTCCTGTGTGGTGGGGCTAGTGGTGTGGCCAGTGAAGTATGGGTACAGTCTGCTGGAGTCGGTCCTACATTTTGTGTCACTGGTTGTACAACCAATATAAGTGGGGTGATGTCTGATTTCTCCGGCACCACCACGTTTTTCAAGGACTTTGCTGGTGCTCCTTCAGGTTCGGCAATCACCCTCTTCCTTTTTGATGTCTGATGCACAAGAACAGCATTTGAGTGGAAAAACATGGTATGATGACAGATGGAATATATATTGATAATGGATGGGCATGGCATCTCGACATATATGATGAGTAAACTAAGCAGATGGCGGTGCAACAAAGTAGAAGAAATGCAAGACAACATATGCAGGATAGCCGCAATCAATAAAACATTGCCAAATTAGAACAAGCACCTTGATGGGTGAACAGGACATGCCATCTGCCTTTGACTCCTCGAGGTTAGAATAGTCATTAGGATCATATTCTGAACAAGAATCAACAGGTGGGGAGCATATGAGTTTTATTGCATCCAGAATGGCACTCAATGCCTTGGTGCCAATTTTGTAAGTCATTGCAGTGTTTAGCTTCAAGAGTGGACTGCTGCTAGTGCGACACAAAGTAGCTACACACATCATAGTGTAGATATAACGGGAAAACCTTAAGCATCAGAGTAAAATCAGCAAAGTGGAACTTGCTGGAATATATGTGCTAGTATTGCCGGTACGGCTAGAAAGGCTTCGGATACTAGCTCTCTTCAAGTGAAGGTGCGGTACTGTTAATATCAGTGTAACTCTCAAAGGTGACATAGCTCCCCGCATTTCCTTGCTATTCTTATAGGATTCAAGTGGGCAGGCCACTACAAATCCTATTCCTATGTTTACAAGATCCTACGAATCAAAGAGGCTTAAAGTGTCCATCACAACCGACCGTATAGACCTCTACACTGCAAATGTCCCTGCTCATCTTCAGTACAAGGAACATACTGTACTACTATCATACTCCCTCTATTCCAAAATATAAGTCTTGGTAGAGATTTCCACTATGGATCACATACAGATGTATCCAGATACATTTTAGAGTGTAGATTCACTCATTTTGCTCCATATGTAGTCCATGGTGGAATCTATACAAAGACTTGTATTTAGGAACGGAGAGAGTACATATTAAAGAACAATGGAAGAGGAACATGGTAAAGAAGAGCAAGCAGATTTTGGATAATAAAATGTTGGTTGCGCAGTGCCCACACATGATGAACCAGAGCGCATTAAGAATGCAACTCCCAGCTGTCTCTCGACCATTTCAGGCGGTTGGATGAAGATCCTACGTCTCCTAACCCTTCTTCTTCCTCGTCTCTGATTCTTCCCATACAGAACACCGCACGGGCCGCCGGCCGGACCACCGACCCCCACCGCCTGTGTTCCTCCGCCACCCCCACCCCCACCCCGCCCCAACCCCCACCCGCGTTGAGTTCTCTTCGTTCGGTGAGGCCCCACAACCACCCGAGCCCCTTCGATCGCACCGGCGAACTCCGGCGAGCTCTGAAAAATTGACTGACCCAATTTTGAAATTTAGTCTACTGTGATTTAATTAGTGCGGAATATAAAAGGGGAAAACCATAAGCATTGGGAGTATAGTGTTGAGCGTGCCATGGCGGATCTGAAGGTGCAAACTGGACAAACGCAACTTCGCAACCAAGACAAGAAATCAAAGTAAAGCAGTGGCGATCTATTTTCTTGCTGCGATAAATAAGTTGAGCAGATACGAAAGAGTACCGCCTCTGGTGCGGCGCCGTGTACGCATCTGCTGAGAATTTGATGGTGCTGTAGTAGCGATGGCTGTCGGCGGCGTGGAAGCAGATCTAGAAGGGTAGATGGTGGCGGTGGGGCGCGGTGGACGAGACGGTCGTAGGCGCGGCGCCGACAAGGTGGACGACGACGGGGATGAAGCGTGAGGACGGGATGCAAGGATCCCGGTCCGAAGCCGTGGATGAGAGAGGTCGATCTCTTGTAATGGACGATGGTGTTGGGGTATCAGCTCCGGCATGGTGGAGGAGGAAAGTGGTGGATGGGTGATGACCCACAAGTATAGGGGATCTATCATAGTCCTTTCGATAAGTAAGAGTGTCGAACCCAACAAGGAGTAGAAGGAAATGATAAGTGGTTTCCAACAAGGTATTCTCTGCAAGTACTGAAATAAGTGGTAACATATAGTTTTGTGATAGGATAATTTGTAACGAGCAACAAGTAACAAAAGTAAATAAAGTGCAACAAGGTGGCCCAATCCTTTTGTAGCAAAGGACAAGCCTGGACAAACTCTTATATGATGTAAAGTGCTCCCGAGGACACATGGGAATATCATCAAGCTAGTTTTCATCACGTTCATATGATTCGCGTTCGGTACTTTGATAATTTGGTATGTGGGTGGACCGGTGCTTGGGTGCTGCCCTTACTTGGACAAGCATCCCACTTATGATTAACCTCTCTTACAAGCATCCGCAACTACAGCAAAAGTATTAAGGTAAACCTAACCATATCATGAAACATATGGATCCAAATCAGCCCCTTACGAAGCAACACATAAACTAGGGTTTAAGCATCTGTCACTCTAGCAACCCATCATCTACTTATTACTCCCCAATGCCTTCCTCTAGGCCCAAACAATGGTGAAGTGTCATGTAGTCGACGTTCACATAACACCACTAGAGGAGAGACAACATACATCTCATCAAAATATCGAACGAATACCAAATTCACATGACTACTAATAGCAAGACTTCTCCCATGTCCTCAGGAACAAAAGTAACTACTCACAAAGCATAAACATGTTCATAATCAGAGGGGTATTAATATGCATATAGGATCTGAACATATGATCTTCCAGCAATTAAACCAACTAGCATCAACTACAAGGAGTAATTAACACTACTAGCAACCTACTAGCACCAATCCCGGACTTGGAGACAAGAATTGGATACAAGAGATGAACTAGGGTTTTGAGATGAGATGGTGCTGATGAAGATGTTGATGGAGATTGCCCTCTCCCGATGAGAGGAGCGTTGGTGATGATGATGGCGATGATTTCCCTCTCCGGGAGGGAAGTTTCCCTGGCAGAACAGCTCCGCCAGAGCCCTAGATTGGTTCCGCCAAGGTTCCGCCTCATGGCGGAGGAGTTTCGTCCGAGAAGATGGCTTCTGATTTTTTTCCCATTGAAAGACTCCATATAGCAGAAGATGGCCACCGGAGGGCCACCAGGGGTCCACGAGGTAGGGGGCGCGCCCAGGGGGGTAGGGCGCGCCCCCACCCTCGTGGGCAGGGTGTGGCCCCCTGGTGAAGTTCTTGCTCTCAATATTTTTTATATATTTGGAAAACATCTTCCGTGAAGTTTTAAGACTTTTGGGGCTGTGCAGAATAGGTCTCTAATATTTTCTCCTTTTCCAGCCCAGAATCCCAGCTGCCGGCATTCTCCCTCTTTATGTAAACCTTGTAAAATAAGAGAGAATAGGCATAAGTATTGTGACATAGTGTGTAATAACATCCCATAATGAAATAAATATTGATATAAAAGCATGATGCAAAATGGACGTATCAACTCCCCCAAGCTTAGACCTTGCTTGTTGTAACACCCCGGATGTAACTTTCCCAATTTGTACTCCAACTCTTGCCGTTTCCGGCGTTAAGTCATATTTATTTTCTCGGGTTCGGGTCTTTGTCTCCGTGTGTTGTTATCGTGGTCATGCATCTCATATCATGTCATCATTTGCATTGCATTTGCATACGTGTTCATCTCATGCATTCGAGCATTTTCCCCGTTGTCCGTTTTGCATTCTAGCGCTTCGTTCTCCTCCGGTGGTCAATTCTAGCTTTCTTTTGTGTGTGGGGATTAAACATTTCCGGATTGGACCGAGAGTTGCTAAGCGGCCTTGGTTTACTACCGGTAGACCGCCTGTCAAGTTTCGTACCATTTGGACTTCGTTTGATACTCCAACGGTTAACCGAGGGACTGAAAAGGCCTCGTGTGTGTTGCAGCCCAACACCCATCCAATTTGGCCCAAAACCCACCTAAGTCTTCTCCATCATCTAGAGCGTTCGATCACGATTGCGTGGCCGAAAACCGCACCTTATTTGGACTCTCCTAGCTCCCTCTACCTATAAAACAAGTCCCCCTCCCGAAATTCACGAACCCCCCTCTCCGAAACCCTAGATCTCAGCACCGCGCGCCGCCGGACAAAGATCCCGCCGACGGACACGGCAGGTCCGCCCCGCCGCCGCCACGTGTCGCCGCCCTGTTGGCTGCGCCCGCCGTCCCCGCCGCCAGGCCCGGGAGCCCATCTCCGGCCCTCCCCGCCGCCGTTTCGGGCCGAGTCGCCTCGCCGCCCACGCCGCCATCTCCTCCATCTCTGGCCGCCGGCGCCGCCCCGCTCAACCGCCGCCTCGCTCGGCCGGGCTCAGCCGCCCGTCGCCGGCCCGCTCCGCCACCTCGCCTCGCCGCCCGGGGTCGCCACACCATCACCGCGCCTCCCCGCGCCGCTCCGCCGCCTCGGCCCTGCCTCGCCCCTCGCCGTCCGGCGACCTCGCCCTGCCGGCTGCTTCCTCTCCGTCGACGTCCGTCCTCGGCTTCCGCGCCACCGGTGAACAGTGCCGCGATCCAGATCCGGTTCGGGATGTACAGTAAACCCTAGGTCATTTTCGTCCAAGTCCCAAAATTCTAGATCCATGTGCCCTTCTTCCTAGCCCCGTAACTTTGCATCCGTAGGTCCGATTCATGCATATAGCATATCAAAATGTTCACCTCAGAGAGTACATCATTTCATTCCATTGCGTCATTTTCATTTGAGCTCATCTTGATGCCCGAAATGCTGTTAGAAGAGGGCTACTTGAGATAATTGTCAGATCTGCTATTCCATTTAGGTTTTTGTCATTTTTGCCATGATTAATGTGTGCATGATATGCCCTGATGCTCTACATGTGTTTTGTTAAGGGTTTTGTCATCTTTCCAGAGGTGCAACCCATGTATTTTTGTGATGTGTGTGGTGACTAGTGCAAGCTTGCAAAGTGGTGCACTTAGTAATTTTGTTTTCAGGGACTTAGCATTTCCCCTAAGTCCTTGATAATTTTATCTCATATTGCCATATGTTCATGTTGTTTCCTAGTGATCCGTGCCTCTTTTGAGGATGATCAGTAAGGATGTTTTGTTAATATTGTAGTGCTCTATCCATCCATGTATTTGTTTGTAATTATGGGGCACCCTAGCTTGAGTCAATCGAGCTCTACTTTTGCTACTTTGTGAATCTGGGCAGATTGTCAACTTGTTTGCAATTTTGCCGATGATGTTGTAGTTTATCTGTGCATGCTATGCTATTGTTCTTGCCATGTCTAGCTTGCATTTTGTGCCTTCTTGATGGGTGTATGCTTGTCTTGCCATGACTTGCACCGTAGTGAGTGCATCGAGCTCGTAAACATGCCTACTTGAGTTATATTTCAGCATGTGCCAGTTTTCACTAAGTCTGAAAACTGATTATGTTTTTGCTATGTTCACATGCTTGCAATTGTATTTTCTGATCCCTTTTGGCTCAAGGTCACTAAGGGACTTTTGTTAAGATCTTTGAGTAGCTCCATGCCATGCTTTACTTTGCCATGTTCGGGTCCTGTAGCATGTAATTCTGTTGCTCCGAAGAGGGCTAGCTGATCTGAAATTCCAGACAAGTGTTGATTTCACTAAGTCTGAGATCTGTTTGTCATATGCATTTTTGCCATGCTTGTTTGAACCTGTTAATGGATGAATTAGCCGTAGCTTAGTGCTAGACTTTTGTTGAGCATCTTGTATGCATCCCTGCCATGTATTTTTTTGTCATGTTTGGGTGCTGTAGCATGTTCATCTCATTGCATTTAGATGGCTACTTGCTGTAAATCGCAGACCGGTGTCATTTTTGAATCGCTTGCCATTTCCAAACCGTAACTCCGATTCCGGTGTTCTTTATATTGTTTTCAAGCGATTTCATCTCATCTTTCCAGTGGCACACTTGGTTTTCCAAGTTGAGGCCAGGTTCATGCATTTCCTGTCATATCTTCCATTTCGCATCCCGCATCGCATCCCGCATAGCATACCATCTTTGCATTGTGTTGTTTGAGTTTGCACGTGGTTGATTGTATCCTTGTTGCTTGTTTGTCTTGTTTGGGTAGAGCCAGGAGACGAGTTCGCTAATGAGGAGCCCGTTGAGTTTGCTTTCGAGGATCCAGTCAACTCTGACAACTGTGCAGGCAAGATGATCATACCCTTGAAATCACTACTATCTTTGCTATGCTAGTTTGCTCGCTCTTTTGCTATGCCATTGCTACGATGCCTACCACTTGTTTTCAAGCCTCCCATATTGCCATGTCAAACCTCTAACCCACCTTGTCCTAGCAAACCGTTGATTGGCTATGTTACCGCTTTGCTCAGCCCCTCTTATAGCGTTGCTAGTTGCAGGTGAAGATTGGAGGCCGTTCCTTGTTGGAACATTTATTTACTTGTTGGGATATCATTATATTGCCATGTTATCTTAATGCATCTATATACTTGGTAAAGGGTGGAAGGCTTGGCCTCTCGCCTAGTGTTTTGTTCCACTCTTGCCGCCCTAGTTTCCGTCATATCGGTGTTATGTTCCCGGATTTTGCGTTCCTTACGCGGTTGGGTTATAATGGGAACCCCTTGATAGTTCGCCTTGATTAAAGCTTTTCCAGCAATGCCCAACCTTGGTTTTACCATTTGCCACCTAGCCTCTTTTTCCCTTGGGTTCTGCAGACTCAAGGGTCATCATTATTTTAACCCCCCCGAGCCAGTGCTCCTCTGAGTGTTGGTCCACCTGTCAGCTACCGGTGGCCACCAAGGGCAACTCTGGGCTGGCCTACCCGTACCTAAGACAATCTGAGTGTGCCCTGAGAAAGAGATATGTGCAGCTCCTATCGGGATTTGTCGGCACATTCGGGCGGTGTTGCTGGTCTTGTTTTAACCCGTTGAAGTGTCTTGAATAACCGAGATACCGAGTCTGATCGGAACGTCTTGGGAGGAGGTCTATTCCTTCGTTGACCGTGAGAGCTTGTCATGGGCTAAGTTGGGACTCCCCTGCAGGGATTTGAACTTTCGAAAGTCGTGTCCGCGGTTATGGGCAGATGGGAATTTGTTAATGTCCGGTTGTAGATAACTTGAACCTTAATTAATTAAAATGAATCAACTGAGTGTGTTACCGTGATGGCCTCTTCTCGGTGGAGTCCGGGAAGTGGACACGGTGTTGGAGTAATGTTTGCGCAGGTGGTTCTCTAGTTTCTCGCTCGCGCTTGCCTCCTCTTCTCGCTCTCTTTTGCGAATAAGTTAGCCACCATATTTTGCTAGTCGCTTGCTGCAGCTCCACATATATATTTACCTTGCCTTACCTATAAGCTTAAATAGTCTTGATCACGAGGGTGCGAGATTGCTGAGTCCCTGTGGCTCATAGATTACTATTACACCAGATGCGGGGCCTGATGATTCCGCTCCAGGAGACGCGTATGAGCTCAAGTGGGAGTTCGATGAAGACTCTCAATGTTACTATGTTTCCTTTCCCGATGATCAGTAGTGGTGCCCAGTTGGGGATGAACGGGACCGTGTCACATGTTGGGTTATCTTTTATTTTGGCGCCGTAGTCGGGCCATGAGTGTTTGGATGATGTAATGTTATGTATGCACTTGATTGACGTGGCGAGTGTAAGCCAACTATGTTTTCTCCCCTTTATGATTTATATTACATGGGATGTTGTGAAGATTGCCTAACTTGCGACATATGCCTTCAATGCGATTATGCCTCTAAGTCGTGCCTCGACATGTGGGAGATATAGTCGCATCGAGGGTGTTACACTTGTTCTCAAGCGAAAAGCCGAAATCGAAAAATATTTCCACATGTTTAGAGATAGAGGTGTCGATAAAAATAAAATACGGACATGAGGGCATCATGATCATTCTTACAACAACAACTCATATAATTCTTTGTCATATAATCTCTAATGCTAGAGTAATAATTCAATCACAATATCAAGTATGAATCGTAAACTTCATTGGAAACTAACAAACTACAATCTCAGTCATTGAAGCAATTGCAATTTATCATAACATAGGAAAGAGTCAATGTATAAGAGCTTTTCAGCAAGTCCACATACTCAACTATCATATAATCTTTCACAATTGCTGACACTCACGCAATACTTATGGGTATGGAGTTTTAATCGGACACAGAGAAAGATAGGGGCTTATAGTTTTGCCTCCCAACATTTTACCTCAAGGGTAATGTCAACAGTAATAGTTCATGAAAACTCACATCCAATTAGCCATATATACCAGGATCTTTCTAACATATTGTGCTTGCCAAAGGATAAAATGTAAAAAGGAAGGGTGAAGATCACCATGACTCTTATGTAATGTAGGAGATAAAAGTAAAAGATAGGCCCTTCGTAGAGGGAAGCAGAGGTTGCCATGCGCTTTTATGGTTGATTGCACAAAATCTTAATGCGAAAGAACGTCACTTTATATTGCCACTTGTGATATGGACGTTTATTATGCAGTCTGTCGCTTTTATTACTTCCATATCACACGATCGTATAAAGCTTATTTCCTCCACACCAATCAATCATACATATTTAAAGAGCAATTTTTATTGCTTTGCACCAATGACAACTTACTTGAAGGATCTTATTCAATCCATAGGTAGATATGGTGGACTCTTATGGCAAGACTAGTTTAAGGGTCTCTGGAAGCACAAGTAGTATCTCTACTTGGTGCAATGAATTTGGCTAGCATGAGGGGGAAAGGCAAGCTCATCATGTTGGAAGATCCAAGACAATATAATTCATCTCAGATGTAAGAAAACATAACCCATTATGTTGTCTTCCTTGTCCAATGTCAACTCTTTAGCATGTCATATTTTAATGAGTGCTCACAATCATAAAAGATGTCCAAGATAGTATATTTATATGTGAAGACCTCTCTTTCTTTATTACTTCCTATTAATTGCAACGATCACCAAAACTGTGTTTGTCAACCCTCAACAACTTTTATTCATCGTACTTTTTCTATATGAGCTCATTACTCTCCATAAGACTCACATGATCTCTTTGTTTCTTTTATTTCTTTCTCTTTTCTTTTATTCTATTAGGATCATGGCAAAGTAATCAAGCCCTTGACTCAACACTAATCTTTATTATATAGCTCACAGACTCAATTACATAGGAGGATAATAAAGCAAAACTCACAACTAGATCATACTAAGAACTTTTATTCTACTAGATCAAGATATTACCAAAAGGATCGAACTAAGAAAAACGGTAAAGATAGAAGTGATGGTGATACGATACTGGGGCACTCCCCCAAGCTTGGTAGTTACCAAGTGGAGTGCCCATACCAGATACTCAATTCTTCTTTGTTTGTGAAGAAGGTGGGGATGTTGCTGATGGATAGTCGCACATTGAGCATAGGAGGTCTTCTAACTTGTGGATAATGCCCTTGAGTGCGATGATGTGCTCCTTCAACAAAATATTTTCACGTGTGAGATACTTATTTTGTATACGAGCTAACTCAATCATCTTGAAAGCTTCGATTTCTGTTGGGGTAAGAAGGTTGTGATCCAGTTGAAGGGTGTCTTTTGTTGCCGGAACTTGGTCCTCCATGTCCTTCTTGATCCCTTCATCCTTGTTGATCTCCATGGGTTCTTCTCTCTTCTACTCTATCTTCATTAGCCAAGCATCGTTGCCCTCATGGTTGGAGGAGGAGGGAGATGACATAGTGCCTGGCCTTGATAACCTTGATAGAAAACAACTCGAAACAACAACATGAGATTTTTGCGTGATACGGGAGTCAAAACCCCCGGGAGATTATATAATGAATTTTTACCGACCAAAATACGTGACGTGTACGAAAACGGAGTCTGGAGAGCACACGAGGTGCCCACGAGGTAGGGCGGCGCGCCCAGTAGGGTAGGGCGCGCCCTCCACCCTCATGGAGCCCTCATGTCCATCCCGGACTGCTGCTTATTTTTCTATTTTTCTAAATATTCCAAAACAGAGAAATATTGCCTTAAAAACTGTTTTGGAGTTGGTTTGCTTACCGTACCACATACCTATTCCTTTTCGGAGTCTGAAACGTTCCGGAAAGTGTCCCTTATGTATTCCTCCGGGGTTACGGTTTCAATAACATTGGTTTCAACATTTATGGGATTACCTGAGATATAATGTTTGATTCTTTGACCGTTCACCACCTTCGGATTTGTGCCTTCGAAGTTGTTGATTTTTATGGCACCGGAACGGTAGACCTCCTCGATAACATAAGGACCTTCCCATTTAGAGAGAAGTTTCCTGCAAAAAATCTTAAACGAGAGTTGTATAGCAATACATAAGCACCTACATTAAACTCACGCTTTTGTATCCTTTTGTCATGCCATCTTTTAACCTTTTCTTTAAACAACTTGGCATTTTCGTAGGCTTGGGTTCTCCATTCATCAAGTGAGCTAATATCAAATAACCTCTTCTCACCGGCAAGTTTAAAATCATAATTAAGTTCTTTAATAGCCCAATAAGCCTTGTGTTCTAGTTCGAGAGGTAAGTGACATGCTTTTCCATAGACCATTTTATACGGAGACATACCCATAGGATTTTTATATGCAGTTCTATAGGCCCATAATGCATCATCTAGTTTCTTGGACCAATTCTTTCTAGACCTATTAACAGTCTTTTGCAAAATTAATTTGAGTTCTCTATT
Source organism: Triticum aestivum (assembly GCF_018294505.1). Taxonomy (NCBI): domain Eukaryota; kingdom Viridiplantae; phylum Streptophyta; class Magnoliopsida; order Poales; family Poaceae; genus Triticum; species Triticum aestivum. The sequence continues at coordinate 525,314,001 of NC_057806.1, read as the reverse complement.
ACTCAATTCTACTTGACCACTAGACTGAGGGTGATAAGGAGATGCAATTCTATGATTAACATCATATTTAGCAAGCATTTTATGGAAAGCACCATGAATAAAATGTGAACCACCATCAGTCATTAAATATCTAGGGACTCCAAATCTTGGAAAAATAACTTCTTTAAGCATTTTAATAGAAGTGTTATGATCAGCACTACTAGTTGGAATAGCTTCTACCCACTTAGTAACGTAATCAACAAGAACTAAAATATGTGTATATCCATTAGAGGAAGGAAAGGGTCCCATATAGTCAAAGCCCCAAACATCAAATGGTTCAATAATGAGTGAATAGTTCATAGGCATTTCTTGACGTCTACTAATATTACCAATTCTTTGACATTCATCACAAGATAAGACAAACTTACGGGCATCCTTGAAGAGAGTAGGCCAATAAAAACCAGATTGCAATACCTTATGTGCAGTTCTATCTCCAGCAAGGTGTCCTCCATAAGCTTCGGAGTGACACTTGCGTAGGATCTGTTCCTGTTCATGCTCAGGTACACAACGTCTAATAACACCATCTACTCCTTCTTTATAAAGATGTGGGTCATTCCAAAAGTAATGCCTCAAATCATAGAAGAACTTTTTCTTTTGCTAGTATGTGAAACTAGGTGGTATAAACTTAGCAACAATGTAATTAGCATAATCAGCATACCATGGAGCAGTATGAGAAGCATTTATGACATTTAATTGCTCATCAGGAAAGCTATCATCAATAGGTAGTGGGTCATCAAACACATTTTCTAACCTAGACAAGTTGTCTGCAACGGAGTTCTCAGCTTCTTTTCTATCAACAATATGCAAATTAAATTATTGAAGCAAGAGAACCCATCTAATAAGTCTAGGTTTAGAATCTTTCTTTTCCATAAGATATTTAATAGCAACATGAATAGTGCGAATAGTTACTTTAGAATCAACAATATAAGGTCTAAACTTATCACAAGCAAATACAACTGCTAAGAATTATTTTTCAGTAGTAGCATAATTTCTTTGAGCATTGTCAAGGGTTTTACTAGCATATTGAATAACATTTAGTTTCTTATCAACTCTTTGAGCATTGCCGAGACATTTTTGAGAAGTCCTTAATGAACCTCCTATAAAATCCGGCATGACCAAGGAAACTTCTTATACCTTTGATGTCCTTGGGACATGGCATATTTTCAATAGCATCAACCTTGGTTTTATCAACTTCGATACCTCTTTCAGAAACTTTATGCCCCAAGACAATACCTTCATTAACCATAAAGTGTCACTTTTCCCAATTCAAGACAAGATTAGTTTCTTCACATCTCTGCAAAACTTGATCAAGGTTGCTCAAGCAATCATCAAAAGAAGATCCATAGACGGAAAAGTCGTCCATGAAAACCTCACAAATCTTTTCACAGAAGTCAGAGAATATAGCCATCCGGCATCTTTGAAAGGTAGCAGGTGCATTACATAAACCAAAAGGCATACATCTATAAGCAAAAGTACCAAAAGGGCATGTAAAAGTAGTCTTTGATTGATATTTGGCTGACACAGGTATTTGAGAGAAACCAGAATAACCATCTAGAAAGAAAAATGTGTATGCTTGGATAATCTTTCTAGCATTTGATCGATAAAAGGTAAGGGGTAATGATCTTTTTTAGTACCCTTATTTAATTTGCGGAAATCAATTACCATCCTATAACCTGTAATAATTCTTTGAGGAATCAATTCATTTTTATCATTAGGAACAACAGTAATACCTCCCTTCTTAGGGACACAATGGACATGACTTACCCACTGACTATCAGCAACGGGATAGATTATACCTACGTCAAGGAGCTTTAGTATCTCCTTTCTTACCACTTCTTTCATTTTAGGATTCAGTCGGCGTTGATGATCACGAACTGGTTTAGCGTCTTCTTCCAAATTAATTTTATGTTGACATAGAGTGGGACTAATGCTCTTAAGATCATCAAGAGTATACCCAATAGCAGCACGGTGCTTCTTCAGAGTTTTCAATAATCTCTCTTCTTCATGTTCTGAAAGGTTAGCACTAATAATAACATGATATATCTTTTTCTCATCAAGATAAGCATATTTAAGAGTATCAGGTAACGGTTTAAGCTCAAACACGGGATGACCCTTGGGTCGGAGGAGGATCCCCTAGGATTTCAACTGGTAAATTGTTTTCAGAATAGGTTCCTATTTAAAGAATACTTCATCTAATTCCCTGCTTTCATTCATAAACATGTCATTTTCATGGTCTAGCAAATATTGTTCTAAAGGATCACTAGGAGGAACGGCAATAGAAGCTAGACCAATAATTTCATCCTTACTAGGTAATTCTTCTTCACGGTGTTGTCTACTAAATTTAGAAAAATTAAATTCATGAGCCATATCATCTAAACCGATAGTAACAACATCTCTTTTGCAATCTATGGTAGCATTAACAGTGTTTAAGAAGGGTCTACCAAATATAATGGGACAAAAGCTATCTTGTGGGGAACCAAGAACAAGAAAATCAGCAAGATATTTAGTTTTCCCACACAAGACTTCAACATCTCTAACAATTCCCATTGGTGAAATAGTATCTCTATTAGCAAGTTTAATTGTGACATCAATATCTTCTATTTCAGCAGGTGCAATCTCATGCATAATTTCTTTGTATAAGGAATGAGGTATTGCGCTAGCACTGGCACCCATATCACATAAGCCATGATAATAATGATCTCCTATTTTAACAGAAATAACAGGCATGCCTACCACAGGTCTAGGTTTATCTTTATCAAGGGGTTTAGCAATTCTAGTAGTTTCATCACATAAATAAATAACATGCCCATCAATATTATCAGACAAGAGATCTTTAATGATAGCAATATTAGGCTCAACTTTAACTTGCTTAGGAGGTGTATATGTTTTAATATTGCTTTTATGAACCACATTTGAAGCTTTAGCATGATCCTTTATCCTAACAGGGAAAGGTGGTTTCTCAACATAAGAAGTAGGAACAATAGGATCATTATAAGTGATAGTCTTTTCTTCAACTTTAATAGGTGCAGCTACTTTTACTTCTATGGGAGGATGATATTTAAACCACTTCTCCTTGGGGATATCAACATAGGCAGCAATAGATTTACATAAAGAAGCTACTATCTCAGAGTCAAGTCCATATTTAGTGCTAAATTTACGAAAAATATCGGTATCCATAAAAGATTTAACACAATCAAAACTAGGTGTCATACCTGACTCCTTACCTTTGTCGAGGTCCCAATCTTCAGAGTTGCGTTTAATTCTTTCCAATAAATCCCATTTGAATTCAATAGTCTTCATCATAAAAGAGCCAACACAAGAAGTATCAAGCATGGTGCGATTGTTACCAGAAAGCTGAGCATAAATTTTTTGAATAATCATTTCTATTGAGAGCTCATGATTGGGGAATGAATATAACATTGACTTAAGCCTCCCCCAAGCTTGAGTGATGCCTTATCCTTCACGAGGCCAAAAATTATATATGTAATTGCGATCACGATGAACAAGATGCATAGGATAAAATTTCTGATGAAATTCCAATTTCAATTGTTTGTAATTCCAAGACCTCATATTATCACATAGCCTATACCATGTCGATGCATCTCCCCTCAAAGATAAAGGGAAGACCTTCTTCTTAACAACATCTCCGGGTACACCTGCAAGCTTAAATAACCCACAAACTTCATCCACATATATCAGATGTTTATCAGGATGTTTTGTTCCATCTCCTAAAAAGGATTAGCTAGCAGTTTTTCTATCATACCCGCAGGAACTTCAAAGCAAGCATTTTCATTTTCATTTTCATTTTCAGTAGGTTCAGTAGGTTGAGGAGCAACTCTTTGCTCTATTTGTCGGGGTGAAGATACCCCGAACGAGCCCCTCAGAGGATTACTTTCCATGGTGACAAGTGACAGTAAATTTCAGCACACTATATAAATTTTTCCCTACCAAATTCCACCTACCAAAGGCACTTCACTCCCTGGCAATGGTGCCAGAAAAGAGTCTTGATGACCCACAAGTATAGGGGATCTATCGTAGTACTTTCAATAAGTAAGAGTGTCGAACCCAACGAGGAGCAGAAGGAAATGATAATCGATTTCCAGCAAGGTATTCTCCGCAAGTACTGAAATAAGTGGTAATAGATAGTTTTGTGAGAGGATAATTTGTAACGAGCAACAAGTAACAAAAGTAAATAAAGTGCATCAAGGTGGCCCAATCCTTTTGTAGCAAAGGACAAGCCTGGACAAACTCTTATATGATGTAAAGTGCTCCCGAGGACACATGGGAATATCGTCAAGCTAGTTTTCATCACGTTCATATGATTCGTGTTCGGTACTTTGATAATTTGGTATGTCGGTGGACCGGTGCTTGGGTGCTGCCCTTAGATGGACAAGAATCCCACTTATAATTAACCTCTATTGCAAGCATCCACAACTACAACAAAAGTATTAAGGTAAACCTAACCATAGCATAAAACATATGGATCCAAATCAGCCCCATACGAAGCAACGCATAAACTAGGGTTTAAGCTTCTGTCACTCTAGCAACCCATCATCTACTTATTACTCCCCAATGCCTTCCTCTAGGCCCAAACAATGGTGAAGTGTCATGTAGTCTACGTTCACATATCCCCACTAAACGAGAGACAACATACATCTCATCAAAATATCGAACGAATACCAAATTCACATGACTACTAATAGCAAGACTTCTCCCATGTCCTCAGGAACAAAAGTAACTACTCACAAAGCATAAACATGTTCATAATCAGAGGGGTATTAATATGCATATAGGATCTGAACATATGATCTTCCAGCAATTAAACCAACTAGCATCAACTACAAGGAGTAATTAACACTACTAGCAACCTACTAGCACCAATCCCGGACTTGGAGACAAGAATTGGATACAAGAGATGAACTAGGGTTTTGAGATGAGATGGTGCTGATGAAGATGTTGATGGAGATTGCCCTCTCCCGATGAGAGGAGCATTGGTGATGATGATGGCGATGATTTCCCCCTCCGGGAGGGAAGTGTCCCCGGCAGAACAGCTCCACCAGAGCCCTAGATTGGTTCCGCCAAGGTTTCGCCTCGTGGCGGCGGAGTTTCGTCCGAGAAGATGGCTTTTGATTTTTTCCTATCGAAACACTCCATATAGCAGAAGATGGCCATCAGAGGGCCACTAGGGGGCCCACGAGGTAGGGGGGCGCGCCCGGGGGGTAGGGCGCGCCCCCCACCCTCGTGGGCAGGGTGTGGCCCCCCTAGTGAAGTTCTTGCTCTCGGTATTTTTTATATATTTGGAAAACAACTTCCGTGAAGTTTCAGGACTTTCGGGGCTGTGCATAATAGGTCTCTAATATTTGCTCCTTTTCCATCCCAGAATCCCAGCTGCCGGCATTCTCCCTCTTTATGTAAACCTTGTAAAATAAGAGAGAATATGCATAAGTATTGTGACATAATGTGTAATAACAGCCCATAATGCAATAAATATTGATATAAAAGCATGATGCAAAATGGACGTATCAATGGGGTGGCGGACGACGGCGGACGGAGGAGGTTTGGGTGGAGAGGGTGTTTTGGCGCCCATGGAGTACGAATGGGGAAAAGGGAGGTAGAGAGGAAGGGGGGAACCATGTATTCAGGGCGCGCTTGTCTCAAATGCGAGGAAATTTACAAACTTAGTCACCGTTTCAAATTTCTACTACATCACAACAACATCAGTCGGTTGGGGACAGGACGGTAATCTCGCATACACCGAATATTTGCCGACGAGAGTTTGTTTTTGGCGCCCACCGTGTATGAATATGAATCGGGGAGGGAGTCGATTTCGGCCAAGGACACACTGTGTTTTGGCGCCCACCGTGTAGGAATCCGGGTGAGAGGCAGTTACGTCACGTTTGGGTGAAATTACAAACCTACCCCTATCGAAACCTATAGAAATCCAGCAGATAGGCTTTGCGTGGCAGGGATAGGCAGTAGTGATTTCCATCTCGCAGATTTTGGTATCGGGCGGTTACTGCGACTTTCCCCGCTTCGTTCAAATTTTGCAGAGTGCACGTTTACCGTGCCAACTCAATTCGAATCCCGTTTGTATTATTTTTTTTTCGGGCGGGATCCATTTTCAATTGGAATTACATTCTATATACATCATTTTTTATATATACTTTCAAAAGCACAACAAAGAATTCTGCTCCTTTATATGTATAATATGATTTACAAATACAACGATATCGAAATCTTAAGGTTGAATTCGAATTTTTTTAACCAAATTATGTTCTACTAAAATGTATGGATCAGTAATATCTACATATTAAATAACATAGATGTGCGTGAATTCATGTGAGTATGCATGTTTGATAGATCAATTTTGGTTCGAGTATGGATTACATGTATCATCATCTCGAATTTAAATATTTGAATCCCTTTTTTGTTCACTCCTTTCACGCCCATCTCTCTCGCATGCATGCTCCTTCAGTTAGCTATCACTCTCTTTTCTCCAGCTCACCCGCGCGCTCACTTCATGTTTCTCCTATCCTGGCAAACATGGTCTCTTGACGTCTCCCTTGAGAAGTGTCACACTCTCCCTATCATTATACATTACACGGTTTTCATTATCTCTCACGTCTCTAGTGTTCTCTGGTATCACTCGGTACCTAATCTTTCTTTTTCACCGGCACACACACAGTCTCCACTCATCTTTCACTTTGTCTTTCTCTCTATGGGATTCTCTCACACACCCTATATGTCTCTACATATGACTCATACCACTAAAATTACTCTCTCTCTCTCTCTCCTGTAGACACAACATTTGTTGCGGTCTCCTTTTCGTCTCCATCCCAGACTGAAATTATTCATTTGTTTACCGATCAGACAACCCCAACTACCGTCTCCTCTCTCTCTCACAGGCACACACACAACTCCTGCTTCCACTCCCCTTCCCGACTACCGTCTCTCTCTCTCACACAAAACTCTCGCTTTCGCACCCCGACTCATATTTCTCTCACAAACATTTATCGACTAGCTAGCCTCTAGATAGGTTTATACACCCGCACACTCGTGCTTCCACCATCGCATACATGTCTCTCTCCCGCTCCTTGTATCTATGTAGATTTTATTCCCTTCTTGAGACGCGCCCTCTCGATCATGCACACACACTATCACCTCATTTTAAGCTGATACCTATCGCACACACACTCCTTGTGTCTTTGTCACACATGCACTCCGTCCTCTTCCACTCTCCCTCTCTCTCTCACACACACATGGGCTTTTTGCAACAACTAGCAAGATGCCCATGTGTTGCACGGAACATCAAGATGCATTTGTATGAGTAGTTTATCTTGTGGGGGAAAAAGATGAACGAGGGAAGGCCTTATTTGCAAATGTGGAGAGGGGTGTGGGTATATTTTTGCAAAATTTCCATAGTTTCCTTCCTATCCGCCAGATATAGATCAGACGGCCTATATTGCAGGATGGCAGGCACACGATCATCACTGACAATGCTTTTTATAAGAGTAGGGATAAAAAATAGAGTTGGTGATGATGGTGGGCCTGCCATCCTGCAATGTAGGTCATCCGATTTATATCTGACGGATAGGAAGGAAAATATGGCAATTTACCCGCACTCTTCACCACATTTGCAGATAAGGCCTTCCCTCGTTCATCTTTTTCTCCCACAAGATCTTGATGTTCCGTGCAACACACGGGCATCTTGCTAGTAAGAGTAGAAATTAGACATATACCACTACTCGAATCTTGAAACCAACAACATTCCTCCCTTATCTCATCAAAACCGCCAAAGGAATATATTTTGAGTGAAACATAACATATTTTTAGTGATATATGTATTTCAAAACTAGACTTTTTTTCTATCAAATCGGTGAATATGTATTAATCTACTTTGATCGTGTGGCAACACATTGGCACATTGCTAGTAGTTATTATAATTTTTGGACACCAGACAAACGGTGGAGTACATATACGAAGAGAAGAGGCGCACGCATGCAGTCAGCCTCTCACTGTCTCGCACACATGAGTGTTACATAAAGGCGACGTTAACAAATAAACCCTAAAATCTAGGTGCATGATTGCTGCATTCGCGGGTACCGGGTACGTGGTGGAGCACCTTTGTAGGAATAGTCAGCTCGCGTGATAATTTGATTCATAGGAGTTGATGGTCGGGACCACAGGTGAACAACTTGGAGCGTGGTGGCTCGCCAGTTGCCATAGATCAAGTAGCCATGTTTAAAATATCGTTTTTAGTGGGGTTAAGAGTTCCGATTTTCAATGGCGCGTTATAAGTAGTAAGTAGTTTTTAGAACGATTGGTATGGAGCGAAAATGGAATTCATAGTACTACGTACCTCCTTGGCGTATAGTTGTATGGTTTTTTTTGCGATGGAGGTTGCATGGGTTTATGTTGTGAGATGTTGAACCTGGTAGTTCTAGGGCAAATACTATGGTTTAGATTTAGATGCTGGTTTTCAGTAATGAAAATTGGAAGGGGAAACCCTTCTTTGATTAAAAAAACTACTACCTCCATTCTGGTCTACTAGTCCCCATCGTACTTTGGGTCAAAGTTTGTCCATGAATTTTACTTGTAAAATGTGAATGGAAAACGAGATTTTGTTATACCCAAACAAAAAAGGATTGGAGGGAGTGATTGCTCTGACATGGACGCGACCTCTCATAGCGCAGGCATTGAACCGGCACGCCGGCCAAGAGGGCCGCACTCGCTGCAGGCCCGGCTGAGCAAGCCTCCTCGCCGCGTGCAACCAGCTTAAGACTGCCCCGCCTGCCTTCATTGAATCCGCGCGTGTGCCGGCAACACGTCCTTCTGCGAGCCGGCCGGTATTTTAAAACACAAAAAATGACTAAAATATAAATAATTTACGCATGGTCTCGACTTGTTGTGCTCGCACTGGTAGCAGGAACTAGTAGAGTATTTTCTTTATTTATAACTCTCCTCACATTTTTTGGCTTTGAAGTGAATCATGGTTGTGGACATTATGTATGAATGTGTAGATATGTGTGAACATGAGTTTGATGTGGAAGTTGAAGTTGGAATGTCGGGCTCGCGCGTGAACTATACCATGTCCAATGCTTCGTCTGTTATTGTTTGGAAAGTAATTGCTGTTATTACATGACCCGAAAAAAAACATTTTGTGCCACATCAGTAGATTTACGGACATCACAACAGGCATGCTGACTGGATAAACATTTGAACCTAGCTATTATGAAGGAAATTTTGTATTGACAACAGTTTTAGATAGCAGGAGACGCCTAGCCTGCTCTGCCTCTGCTAGCTTATTTCTGGCTTCTTCCATCTCTTCTTTGGCTTGGGTGAAGAGAGCATCTGATTGCTCTTTTCGCTTCTTCAGGAACTCAACTACATTCTCAAGGGCTGCTGCACGCTTTCTTTCAGCCTTTACTAATGCCACGAGGACACGAACAGCTGACGACTCCACCTGGCTTGTGTGTAATCCAGCATCATCTGGGAATTTGCACCTTGTGTCTAATCTAGCATCATTAGGGAACTGGCACCTTGTGTATAATCCAGCCTCATTTTGGAAACATGATCTCGAGGTTGACCATACTTCCCTCCTCGCAGGAACTGCATCCTGACATGAAGTTACTTCTTTTTTAGATCAATACTCAGAGCAACCTAGATCCATTTAGTATAAGCCAGATAAACAGAACTCGGAGAAGTGAATTCAAAAGGAAAAATAAATAAAAACAGACTACAAGGTGAGAACACCCACTTCCTACATCAAGCTAAAAATGAAAGCATTAGGACGATTAAGACTCTTCTTATTACACATCGAAGAACACCACGCTTAAGAGAAACAGAAACTACAACATATACACATCGAAGAACACGAGGCTACACGAAAGTAATTGAAAGGGTGTTACTTACCAAAGCTCGTTTTACAGGTTCGGTACTAGTAGAAAAAGGGTCAAACGTGAAACACATTAGTGCCGGTTTGAATTTGAGCCGGCACTAATGTGTACATTAGTGCCGGTTCCAACGGCTAGTCGGGCCGCTCTCATTAGTACTGGTTCGTGGCGAACCTTTAGCACCGGTTCGTGCCACAAACCGGTACTAAAGTGAGTGGTGGCAGGATGTTGTCAGTCCGGGGCCCCTCCAGCACCTTTAGTACCGGGTCGTATGACGAACCGGTACTAAAGGTCGTCCTACATAGACCCTTCGTCCACCCGAGCTCGCTCTGTTCTTCCCATTTCCCCTCTCCTCTCTGTTCTTTTCCCTCTTCCTCTCAAGCTCACACACATTTTGCCCAAGATTTGAAGGCCCCCATCCATTCAAATGATCACAAAGGTTAGAAACTCTTTCCTTTCATCTCTCATTGCTAGATTAGCTCATGCAATGCTTTATATAGTGATTGATTCTTTAGTTTAGTAATTTGGGAGGAATTATATATATGTGCTAGTATTTGATTTATATGCAATTTGAGGTCAAAAATAACACTTAGTTTTGCATATGTAGGTGTGGTTTACTTAGTACCTTCTAAATCTCCGTCGTAACCACCGTCGCTCGCTCGCAACGTCCCATCGCCGGCACTACCTTGTGGTGAGCCTCTTGTTCATGAAGTTTTATATAAAAAAATGATGTTTGTGTGATTTGGATACATAGTTACTCGTATAATTATCTTACCCATACGTTGTTTGTTATGCATAGTGCCATGGTTTTGATATCCGTCCCCGTCGGCCCTCGTCCGGGTTATGATTCGGATGTGGTATATTCTCTTTTAAAACTATTCATTGCATTTCGTGTTTATGACAGATTATGCCCATCAAGTTGACATACATATTTGTATGTAGGAGGTAGTTGAACCGGAAATTCCAACCGACCCTATTGTCGAGAGGTTAAACTTAGTTGAAAAAGAAAACGAGGATTTGAACGAAAAATTGAAAAGAATTGAGGGGGAGAAGATGGAATTGGAGTTGCATGTTGCCGATGTCATCAATGATCACAAGATTAAGATGGAGAAAATGCGCTTGAAGATTAGAAAGATTAGAAAATATGCCATTCATAGTGAGGCTTGGTATCATTATGTTGTTGGATCAATTGTTACCTTAGTTGCGATCTTGATCGCATTTGTTGTTGCATTTAAATTCTTTAGCTAGAGAGTTATTTGTTTGTTGCATTGAAGTGTTGTATGCTCTTTATGTATGAACTTTATGTATTGTATTAATTTGATGTTTTCGGTGCTGTGTATTGAAGATGAGCCGGCAATGGATGTACGATGACCGATGCTCTCCCGAGTTCATTAATGGCGTGCGTACTTTTCTGCTTGCGGCTGAGGCAAACAAGCGAGCGGATGGTTTTATGCATTGTCCATGTGCTGGCTGTAAGAATGGTCGCAATTACTCTATGTCAAGAACCATTCACGTCCACCTATTTGAGTCCGGTTTCATGCCCCACTATAATGTTTGGACCAAGCATGGAGAAAAAGGGGTTATGATGGAAGACAATGAAGAAGAAGAGGATGACGACAGCTATTCTGGCCATGGGTTCCCTGAATACGATGATACAACAATGAGGGAAGAAGCTGAGCCGGTAATGCGGGAAGAAGCTGAGCCGGCAATGTGAGAAGAAGCTGAAGAAGAGGCATCAGATGAGCCCGTTGATGATCTAGGTCGGGCCATTGCCAATGCAAAGAGAAAGTGCGCAAGTGATTTGTAGAAGAAGAAGTTGCAGCGCATGTTAGAGGATCACAAAAAAAATTTGTACCCGAATTGCGAAGGTGACAAGAAAAAGCTGGGCACCACACTGGAATTGCTGCAATGGAAGGCAGAGAATGGTGTATCTGACAAGGGATTTGGAAAGTTGCTGGTAATGATAAAGGATATGCTTCCAAAGGATAATGAATTTCCCGAGAGTACGTACCAAGCAAAGAAGGCGGTCTGCCCTCTAGGGTTAGAGGTGCAGAAGATACATGCATGCCCTAATGATTGCAACCTCTACCGCCGTGAGTACAATGATTTGAACGCTTGCCCGGTATGTGGTGCATTGCGCTATAAGATCAGCCGCGATGACCCTGGTGATGTCGAGGGCGAGTGCCCCAGGAAGAAGATTCCTGCCAAGGTGATGTGGTATGCTCCTATAATACCACGGTTGAAACGTTTGTTCCAAAACAAAGAGCATGCCAAGGCGATGCGATGGCACAGAGAAGATCGTAAGAAAGACGGAAAGTTGAGAGTACCCGCTGATGGGTCACAGTGGAGAAAAATCAAAAGAAAGTATGGGAAGGAGTTTGCAGATGACGCAAGGAACGTATGGTTTGGTCTAAGCGCAGATGGCATTAATCCTTTTGGGGAGCAGAGCAGCAACCATAGCACCTGGCCTATGACTCTATGTTTGTATAACCTTCCTCCTTGGTTGTGCATGAAGCGGAAGTTCATTATGATGCCAGTGCTCATCCAAGGCCCTAAGCAACTCGACAATGACATTGATGTGTACCTAAGGCCATTAGTTGAAGAACTCTTACAACTATGGAATGGAACAGGTGTACGTGCGTGGGATGAGCACATGGGGGAAGAATTTGACCTAAAGGCGTTGTTGTTCGTGACCATCAATGATTGGCCTGCTCTCAGTAACCTTTCAGGACAGACAAACAAGGGATACCGCGCATGCACGCACTGTTTGGACGATACCGACAGTATATATTTGGCTAATTGTAAGAAGAATGTGTACCTGGGACATCGTCGATTTCTTCCGAGCAGGCATCCCGTAAGAAAGAAAGGCAAGCATTTCAAAGGTGAGGCGGATCACCAGACGAAGCCTCGCCACCGTACTGGTGCTGATGTACATGATATGGTCAAGGATTTGAAGGTGGTCTTTGGAAAGGGTCCTAGTGGACAACCTGTTCCGAATGACGCTGACGGACGCGCACCCATGTGGAAGAAGAAATCTATATTTTGGGACCTGCCCTATTGGAAAGACCTAGAGGTCCGCTCCGTAATCGACGTGATGCACGTGACAAAGAATCTTTGTGTGACCCTGCTTGGCTTCTTGGGCATGTATGGGAAGACAAAAGATACGTGATGCATGGGAGGACCAGCAACGTATGCACGGAAAAGACGGCATACATCAGGGTCATGCAAGCTACGCTCTTACCAAAGAAGAGAAGGAAATCTTCTTTGAATGCCTGCTTAGTATTAAGGTACCGTCTGGCTTCTCATCGAATATAAAGGGAATAATAAACATGGCAAAGAAAAAGTTCCAGAACCTAAAGTCTCATGACTGCCACGTGATTATGACGCAACTACTTCCGGTTGCATTGAGGGGGCTTCTACCGGAAAATGTTCGATTAGCCATTGTGAAGCTATGTGCATTTCTCAATGCAATCTCTCAGAAGGTAATCGATCCAGAAATCATACCAAGGTTAGAGAATGATTTGGTGCAATGTCTTGTCAGTTTCGAGTTGGTGTTCCCACCATCCTTCTTCAACATCATGACGCACGTCCTAGTTCACCTATGCGAAGAGATTAACATTTTGGATCCTGTATTTCTACACAATATGTTCCCCTTTGAGAGGTTCATGGGAGTCTTAAAGAAATATGTTCATAACCGTGCTAGGCCAGAAGGAAGCATCTCCAAGGGCCATGAAAATGAGGAGGTCATTGAGTTTTGTATTGACTTTATTCCTGACCTTAAGCCGATTGGTGTTCCTGAATCGCGGCATAAGGGCAGACTGGATGGAAAAGGCACGCTAGGAGGGGAACAAATAATATGTATGGACGGACATTCTCTCACTGAAGCACACTACACAGTTCTACAGAATTCCGCCTTGGTGGCTCCGTATATGGATGAACATAAGAATTTGCTACGCTCCAAACACCCGGGGTGGTCTGATGACTGGATTACACGTGAACAAACCAGGAGTTTCGCCAGCTAGTTGCAAACACGTACCATGCATGACACCTCTATTGAAGATGACCTATACTTGCTGTCCCAGTTACCATCTTCGAATATAATGACTTTCAAAGGGTACAAGATAAATGGTAATACATTTTACACGATCGCCCAAGATAAGAAGAGCACCAACCAAAACAGTGGTGTCCGCTTTGATGCAGAAACCAAGACAAGAAAGGAAACATATTATGGTTATATACAGGACATATGGGAACTTGACTATCGACGTGGTTTGAAGGTCCCTTTGTTTCGGTGCAAATGGGTCAATATGACACGAGGCGGGGTAACAGAAGACCCGCAGTACGGAATGACAACAGTGGATCTCAACAATCTTGCGTATGCAGACGAACCATTTGTCCTAGCCAATGATGTGGCACAGGTTTTCTATGTGAAGGACATGCCTACCAAGCCAAGAAAAAGAAAAGATAAGGAAGCGAATGCATCGTACGATGAGCCAAAGCGGCACATAGTTCTTTCTGGGAAGAGAAACATCATGGGAGTGGATGACAAGACAGACATGTCAGAAGATTATGAAAAGTTTGATGAAATTGCTCCATTCACAGTGAATATTGACCCGAGCATCCCGTTAAATGGTGAAGATTTCCCATGGTTACGGCGCAAAGGGACACACGCGAAGAAAAAGTTTCACACCCAAAGATCTGGGATGTGATCGGCTTCACTATCATCACTTTCTTCTGTGTTTCACACCCAGGAGGGAATCTCTGTAATAGTTAGGGTAGTTATGTGTTTTGGCATTTGAAACACGAAGAAATTTTATGTGCAAACAAATTCTTTCATGCCTTTACTGATTTTTTAAGCTAAATGACCCTGAAATTGAAAAGCATTTCAAATAAAATCAGAAAAGGTTGAAAGTTGGCATGGTATCATAATTTCACTCACATAGCATGTGCAAAAAAGTAGAGAGGGTTACTGCAAAAACTGGATGCACTTCGTGTACTAAATGGACAATCTCTTTCGAAGTATCAGGATTTCAGACGAAAACTCATCCATTACAAAAGGAATTTCATTTTTTTAAATAACTTAAGCATTACCACATTGAATATAATGATAAAACGCACTAATATTAAACATAAGAAAAAAGAATCACTGAAAAATCTATTCTCAAAGTTAAGTTATTCACAAACTAGTGATTCACACAAATTTCAAATAAATCAAAATTTAAACTATTCAAATTTGTAAACTACCGGTACTAACAGAAAGTTTGTAATGTTTCGTACCTAAAGCAAAAATATTCACAAAGAAACTCTAAATACAGCAAAAACAACAACTCAAACAAAAATAAATAAAGCAAAAAAAATTAAGAAAAAAGCCCACCTACTACGCCACAACGGCCTGCATACGACTAGAAACCCAACCTATTGTTGGGCCAGGATGCAGGCCCGCAAAGGCCCAGTAGGCCCACAAGGCAGCACAGAACATTTAGGCCCAGTAGGCCTGCTTTGGAGAGGAGCTCGAGGGAGCTACCGCACTGGGGCTTATAAAACAGTGTGGACGCCCCTCGGCTAGCGAGGTGGGACTAAACATTTCGCACCGCACTTGCGCCAGCGCACCCCCTTTAGTGCCGGGCGGTAGCACGAACCGGTACTAAAGGGGGGCCTTTAGTACTGGTTGGAGCCACCACCCGGCACTAAAGGGGGTGCAGTTCCCGCCGCTTGGCCTGGCCAAAACAAGCCTTTAGTACCGGTTGGTGGCTCCAACCGATACTAAAGGTCCATCCTATATAACTAAACACTTCAAAAATTTCAGTTTCTCCTCTGCTTCTTCTCCTCTGCCCCGTCGCCCGCCGCCCCCATCTCCATAACCCTCGTCACCGCCCCCGTCCCCGTCGTCGCCGCCCCGTCGTCCCCGTCCCCGTCGTCACCGCCGCGCCGTCCTGGCCCGTCCCGCGTCGTCCCCGTCCCCGTCATCGCCACCCCGTCCCCGTCGTCGCCGCCTCGGCCCGTCCCCGTCATCGCTGCCCCGTCCCTGTCCCCGTCGTCGCCATCCCCGTCGTCACCGCGCCCGTCGCCGTCCCCGTCGGCGCCCCCCGTCGCCTCTCGCCTCGCCGGTGAGCACACACACACACATACATTTTTTTAGTTTTTTAGTTATAGAAATAGTTATAAAAATGTTAGAAATTTTTCTTTTTTTAGTTATAGAAATAGTTAGTTATATAGCATTGTTAGAAATGTTAAAGAAATGTTAGAATTGTTAGAAATTTTTCTGTTTTTAGTTATAGAAATAGTTATAAAATAGTTAGAATTGTTAGAAATTTTTCTGTTTTTTAGTTATAGAAATAGTTATAAAAAAGTTAGAATTTTTTCTTTTTTTAGTTATAGAAATATTAGAAATGTTATACAAATGTTAGTTATATATATAGAAATGTTATATTTTTTTCTTCTATTTTTTAGTTATAGAAATATTAGAAATGTTATAGAAATGTTAGTTATATAGCATTGTTAGAAATGTTATAGGAATGTTAGTTATATAGAAATGTTAGAAATTTTAGTTATCAAAATCAAATCATTAAAAAAATGTTACTTTTTGCAAGCATATAGCTAGTATTTGTTCTCGACGATGCCCGGCCCGCATCCTCGCCGTCGACCCGTCCGCGACGACGTCCGGCTGACCCATGTCCGGGACTGGGCTCCGCCGGGCTGGCACTGGGAGGTGCGGCCTGGAGGGACGCGCCGCTTGATGAGGAACCCGGCCCCGGGTCCTGTCGTCGACCCTGATCTTGTTTGGTGGCGTTCGCGTGGGCCAGTTTCGGTGCGGAGGGAGCCGGCCCCGCCGGAGGTGCTACATCGCCGTGTCAGGGAGGAGGACGAGCACGTCCATCGCTATATGGTTGCGTTAGAGGGCGGCAGGTTCTCCAATACCTGGCAGTTTATTCAGGGATCTCACTTCAGCTATGATCCTGTGAGGGTTACTTCTCTTTGGGTGTCCACCGCCCGCGCCGCAGGAACCGCGAGTGTCCTAGATTCTTCCGTAGTATTCGATCTTTATTAGCTACCTATCCAGTGATGTACTCGATATATAATATTCGAGACGATGTATTCGAGATTATATTATTCGAGACGATGTATTCAAGATTATATCTATTATTCGAGACGACGTATTCGAGATTATATCTATTATTCGAGACGATGTATTCGAGATTATATCTATTATTCAAGACGACGTATTCGAGATTATATTCGATGATGCTTATTATGTACTATGATTGATTCAGTTTTTCCTTATTAATTGATTGCATCCATGCATTGTAATTTGAATATATTTCTTTTGGATTAGTTAAACAAAACCTATGGCGGACAATACCGGCAGAGAGGGAGAAGAGGCCCTGTTCAATATCATACGCAATCCTCGCGGGCCAGATGAAGATCAGAATGAAGAAGATTATGACGGCTCCGAATATCTAAACAACACCGGGGAGGGTGATATGATATTCGATCGCGACGACCGAATTGATGAAGTCGTGAACTATGAACATGACAAAGAAAATGTTGATCTTGAAACAACAAAGACCGGCGAGGTATATATATTTATATAAGCAGGCATCTGGTGATCATCACATGTTTTAAATGACTTGAAGATATATTAACAAATTGATCTTTCTTCTTTCAGCCGTCCGGATCGAGCAAATCTTCAGGCAATAGGACGAAACGAGGACCGAACAAAAATTTGAAGGAGGGCGTAAAGTACAATATCGAGGCAATCAAACCTAATGGCAAACCATTCGCGCCTAAGAAGATTGCGGACAAGTTCGTTCGTCAGTGCGGAGTTCTTGTGAAGGACCAACTCCCGATCTCCCTTCAAGAATGGAGAGAGCCATCAAAGCCACGTCCAGGAGTTACTTTTGTCGACGACAGACAAAAAGATTTGCTTTGGGAAACGCTCATGGAACATTTCACCCTACCAGATCATTTCACAAATGCAGATGTGGAGAAAGTCAAGGACGCTGCTCTTAGGAAGATGGCAGTTGCATTCAAGAACCACAAGATTCGTGAATGGGCCAAGTACATCAACGGAGGAAGGAAGACTCCAGTATTCGAGGGAACACTAGAGAACCAAAGTGCTCATTGGGACGATTCCGTGAAATTCAAGGATTCGGAATTATCTAAGGAACGGTCGAGAATAAACAAGGCCAATGCTGCAAAAAAGGATAAGTTCCATAAGCTGGGGCCAGGTGGCTATGCGGTGGGAATGCCTAAGTGGGATAAGTCTGAGAAAGAGATGTTGGATGCAGGTGTCACTCCAGAAACATTGAGCTGGCCCCCCAGGTGCAGGACTTGGTTCTATGCGCATGGGGGGGGGAGTTGGACCCGAAGACAGGCAAAGTTTCCAAGAAGGCATGTCTGGACGGAGCCGAAGATAAGCTACTTGTTGCAATAGAAGATGCTCGATCCGGGTTGTTCGAGCCCAACAGAGAGAACGACAAGCTTACGCGTGCCCTGGGAAATCCTGAACACCCGGGAAGAACACGAGGCATGGGCGCTATTCCGTGGTATGAGGGGTTTTCGGACTGGAACGCCGACTACAGAACCCGTGCGAGAAAGAAGATTGCGGAGGAGAAGAAGAGGAAGATGGAGGAGGAGCATAGGAAGCTAGACTATGAACGCCTTCAAGGCCTAGAATCAGCGCACGCGGACTTGGCAATCAAATTCCAGCGGCAGCAGGAGCAGATCGACTCACTTAGCCAGCAAAGGGGGTCTCAGCAGCTAGCGGATGATCCACCAATGGATAGCACCGTCCCATCCATGCCGAGAAGCAGTGTGGGTTCCGCCCCGGGCGACGCATTGCTGGATAGCTACCCAGTGGATGACATCATGGAGAACACTAACTGCGAGCTACACTTCAAAATGAAGAACATATCCATGAAGGTGGCGGACGCCCTTGCTTTTACAAATCCCCCCGAGGCAACCTTCCATTGCAACCCGATTCCAGTGGGCTATGCTCGTGTCTTGGTTGATGAGGTGGTGGACCAATATTTGGGGCTAGAGCTTGACATTCCTGGAGGTGACGATGAGCACACACTAGGAGAGGCCAACCATCGTATCATCCTATGGAGAAAGGATTGCATCATCTTTCGAAGGCCACCGACACCGCGTCATCCGACTCCTCGTCGCAGTCCGCCACCGAGTCAGCAGACTCCCGCTCCTCCAAGTCCACCAACGCGTTAGGCCACTCCTCCTCCAAGTCCGGCACAGCTTCAGGCCACTCCTCCTCCAAGTCCGGCAAAGCGTCAGGCCACTCCTCCTCCAAGTCCGGCACAGCTTCAGGCCACTCCTCCTCCAAGTCCGACACAGCTTCAAGCCACTCCTCCTCCTCCAACTCAGCCACGTCAGCCGTCTTCGCCGCCTCAGCAATCACGAAAGAGAGCCGCCTCAGCTATGGTGCGTAGCGGTAGAAGTCAAGGTAGTACTGCAGGTACAGGCGGAGGCAAGCGATTTCAATATGGTCCAAGCCTCGCGCCTCTTCCGCAGAGGCCTTACGACAAGTCCGAGGAGGAAACGTAGCCATATCGAAGGCCGAGGTGGAAGCCCATTTTGCACTGAAACCGCCACCGCCGCCAAGGGAGAAAGTGCCTGTGGAAAAGATTGACCACTTCATTCGTATGGCTAGACCACCAGCTCCCAAGCCTGTTGACACAGACTATGAGCGCCACCTCAAGAAGTTAAATCGAGCACGTCTACAGAAAGAGGCGAGCTCGAGCTCGAGCAAATCAGCTGGCAAAAAGTGCGGTAAAACTGTTCCCCAGCTGGGAGAACAGGCGGCGCAATCAATCACCCCGCTTGTTGTGCCAACAACACATGAGAGTAGGCGCGCCCAATATAATTGTGGGCAAACCGTTAACGTTCCCGGGCTGGGCGATGTGGTAATAACCGAGGAGCATATTGCACAGGCTGAATCGATCGGGATCACTGTTGGACAACTCCTCGATATCGAGCCCATGTCTCCAACTAGAGAGGAGGAAATAAAACGGAAATATTCCCGGGGCCAACCTTTGGTCGAGCCAGAGGAGGTCAATAAGCTCCCAACGAGAATGTATGCATTGCATCAATGGTACATGGACATTACCAAGATTTGCAATCGAGAGTCCCTCATGGTGAATGTCAACGAGGAGCATTACTACCATAAGAAAGCTGTGACCGTTGAGTATTCAGAACTTTTTCAGCTATACAATAAAGACGCACTCGACAAATCTATCGTCAGTTGCTATTGTCTGTAAGTGATTTCTTTCTGTAATTTAAGTCTCAAGCTAGCTGATCATTTTGATCAATCATTACCTGTAATTATCCTCACTATATTCTTTTCTGTGGTATTATGCAGGATGAAGATTTATGAAATGAAAAAAGGTGGACGCTATGGCATTGGGTTCGTTGACCCAAATACCATTAATGAATACACATGGAAAATAGATCCATATCACGCAAAATGTGTAGAGGAAAGCATGCTACAGTTCTTCAAGGAACTCAAATACAATGAAGATATACTACTTCCTTACAACTTCCAGTGAGTCACACTGTCTTGTACTACAAATTCTGTTTTTCCCTACTAGCTATAGCTACATGTTTTTGCTTACATATGCCCGCTTAATTAAGACATGCAAACGTGTGTGCATGCAGATTTCACTGGATCTTGTTAATCATTAAAGTTGATGAAGGAACAGTTGAAGTACTAGACTCGCTACTTAAGAAAGCAAGTGACTACAGCATCGTGAAGGGGATAGTCAACAGGTAATTTCAATCATTATTAACTATATCTCGGCCTATTTAATTAGTTCGTCATTTCCTGATAACAACTATTTAATAACCCATTTATTCATTTTCTTTGTCGGCGGGCAGGGCTTGGGCAAAGTTCATCAGGGTCACTCCAGGCCCATGGAAACAAAGTCTGAAATGGTATCGACCCAAGGTAAGTAATTAAGTAGTACTAGCTAGCTGCCATCTCTTTAATTATCATGCTTGATTAATTATTATCTGATCAAAATTCCATTCTCGTAAAGGCCCTGAAGCAGGCGCCGGGAATGATCTATGTGCATACTACGTTTGCGAGAACATTCGCATGATGGCGTCCGAAAGGAGCAAATCTCAAAGACAGGAGTGGGTACGATATCGATTGTCAGAACACTATTCACAATTTTTACACCATTATCGATATCTAGTCACACAACTAATACACATGCATATTGATCTCCTTCTTAACAGTTCAAAGAGGTGCGGGACAAGCTCCTAGCACAGGACCGCATAGAAGCAATTCAAGAGGAAATAGCGGGATTTTTGCTCGACCAGGTCATAGATCCCAAAGGAGAATACTATTACCCGCTACCGCCCCCATGAACCACTTCCAATTGTTATCGTGCTCCGAAGGCACCAATTAGCTAGGCTAATGCCACTGGCTCCAAAGGCACCAATTAGGAGAAATTGTATATATATATATACATGTGTGTATATATGTGTGAATTAATTAAGGGTGGTTGTGAGACATTCGATGATATATATATATATATATATATATATATATATATTATGATCGGTTCTACTAGAAATTCTATTTATATATATGCATAACGTGTACAATATGTAGTATCATAAAATACCAGCAAACGAAAAAGAATTAAGTGGAAAACACAAAATTAAATGAAAAAGAAATCATAAACCCAAAACACCCCCAACATTTTAATACCGATTGGTGACACCAACCGGTACTAAAGGGCTCCGTGCCCCCGAAGCTGGCTCGTGCCACGTGGTTGCCCTTTAGCACTGGTTCATGCTGAACCGGTACTAAAGGGGGGGGGGCTTTAGTGCCTACATTTTAGCACCGGTTACCAAACCGGCACTAAAGGGCCTTACGAACCGGTGCTATTGCCCGGTTCTGCACTAGTGGTGCAGCTCCTCTTTAACTTGCCATGCTCCTTGAAGATGTCCCGAATATCCCGTGTTTGGTCTTCATTGCTCCTCTGCATGTTCACACTTGTGGTTTTAAAATCTCAACATGGCAAGAAAAATATACTACTAGTAATACTCGCGCATCTTGTGGGCAACATTAAAGCACTCGTCTGCCATGTTAGAGCATCTCCAACAGAATCGCAATGCGCGGCGCTTTAAAAATCTCAGCATGCTATCTCTACTCTCTTCTCTACTGTTATATTTACTTTATATTTAATATTTAATATTTATCTCTACTTCCTTTAAGGTCTAATTTTTTTCTCTTTACTTTTTTTCTTGCAATATAGGCTGTCCAATTTATATCTGACAGATAGGAAGGAAACAAATGGGAATTTTGCAAAAAGATACCCATACCCCTCTCCAGATTTGCAAATAAGGCCTTCCCTCGTTCATCCTTTTCTCCCACAAGATAAACTACTCATACAAATGCATCTTGATGTGTGCAACGCATGGGCATCTTGCTAGTTCTAAAAACCTTTCCATCATTTGCCACAGTACTGGTTGTAGATGAAAAACCTACCCAAGCACAGCGCGATACAGGAGCGATGCACAATTACAAGCTGATATTCTGTTGGACAATGGAGGCTATAACCAATTACTTTTATGGGAACAATAGCACCCAGGAAATTTGGAGGGTAGTATGAACAAAATTGGAACTGCACATGTACTGCTAAGTGATTCAATACACACATTACCAATCGAGGAGGAGAACGATGGTCGCGGCGGCCTCTGTGAGTCATGGTCGGCAACGGGACTCAGTTCATTGTCCACGACGGTGGTACTTCTGCGCTTGGCGTCGGCTTCCGGGAAGCAGATCCGAGACCGTGGAAGACGATGCCGGGGAAGAGGCTCCGTGTACGATGACGACGGTGGACCGGCTCCAGTGCGGCGTACGAGGTCGTCGATGAGGCAGATGCGCTGCGGTGGACGAGTGCGCCGATGTAAAGGGGAGGAACACGAAGGCTGCGGTGACGTGGAGAAGTCTATTTTGTGGTGGGGATAGAAAATGGGGAGTATTCAGGTGTACTACTCTGGGTGCCGGTGTGGGGTTGGCTGGGTAGGGTGAATCTGAAGTTACGAAAACAGCCCTCTACCAAGCGTCATCCGTAGGCCTGTTCCGAAGGCTATGATGGTAACTTGCCACTGCTCGAATCAGGGTCGCGGGAGATTTTCCCGCCGACCTCAAAATTTTGTGACACTGGACTCCCCGTGTGGCGTGTTGAGTGATTCGGCTAAGCAACTAGCGAGTAGTAGTAGTAAACTCTGCATATTAGGTTTGACCGAAGTCAAACTTCCTAAAGTTTGACCAAGTTTGTAGAAAAATATAAACATTTACCATAACAAATATGTATGATGTGAAAGTACATTCAATAATGAATCTCATGGTATTTATTTGTTATTGTATATGTTAATATTTTTTGTTATAAGCTTTCTGAGAGTTTACAAAACTTGACTTTGACCAATGCTAATACGCGGACTTAAATAAAAACGGAGGGAGTACACATTTGTTTTCTTAGTTTGTAGTGAACTAATCATTTGTTGAAATTGTGAAATAAATATATTAGGCTATTGACTTCGAATGTAATGGTCTATATAATTCAATAGTTACAATCATTGTCGAATCCCAAGATGTATACAAGGTCTATAGTACTTCACAACATGCTCAAACTCACATAATCCCAATCAAATGAGAATCTAAATGCATTTCATAGTTATTACTTTGTAGGATGCAACAAAAACAACCATAACTCTACATCAGCCATTATAGAAGCAACATTTTGACATATCTCAATGTGTAAATGAAACGTGCAGAGAGAGCTTTTGAAGATGGAGCAGATAGGGCGGGAAAGATTGTATGTATGTGGACGAGAGAGTAGGAGACAAACCTAACGAGACAGAGAGAGACAGAGAGAGAAAGAGAGAGGAAGAAGTTAGGTCTGTGAGAAAGATGGATACATGTAATATACATGAGATGCGTGTGCATCTGGATTCTGTATAAGTGGAAGGAGAAGAGACAACATGTTTGATGAGAGAGCTGGAAAAACATGGACGAGAGGGCAAGGATCTCATGGGTTGATGGATTGACAATTTTGTGCTGGGGAGAGAGGGATTGGTAATTTTGTGCAAGAGAGAGAGAGAGAGGGTGGGGGAGGAGTCAGTCAGCCGTCGTCACATCACCCTGCTTCCAAATGACCCCGCATTCTCTAGTGCGGCATGGTCGCCGTCTTCGATCTGCTCGATGCCATCTTTGAAGATTGAGGTGTTGTGCATGTTGGGGGTGCAAAGAAGCACAAGCGAGAGTGGTCGCCGTATAACCTTGGATGGGGATGAATTGTGTGCTCGGGGGAGTGTGTGTGTGTGTGTGTGTGTTGTGCTGCGTGTGTCTCTGTGTGTGTGTGTGTGTGTGTGTCAGATATTGAGAGAAAACAAACCGAAGGAGAGAAATGGGTATTCACGAAGAGATTGTGCGGGCCTTGAGGTGGGCAGGGGCCGGGTGAGGGTGTCAAAATGCGCGCGTTGATGCATGTGTTGCATGCGACCGTGCGAGGGACGGACGAATCGAGAGAGATGGTTGTTGTGTTACGGATGCTCCTCTCTCTCTCTCACACACACACAAGTAAACTAGAAGACCGTTCTCTCATGTATACACAACATATCGGCATCTGTCTATGTCTCACTCATGCATGATCATTTGCACATTCACACCTCTCTATGTCTGTATCACACGCACACTGTCTCCACATTGCCCTTCCGCCAGAACACACATATGGACACATACACATGTTCTCTCTCAGTCACACACACAAAATTAGTATTAAAAGAAACTAGGGCGCACCTAAAACGTCCAAATCCAAATAAACACGAACTGGAGCTAAATTCAAATATATGGAAATATTGCAGCGTCAAGAACTTTCACAGGAAAAAAAGTTGAGTAATATTCGAGGATTGTTTTCACACACACAAAAAGGTTCGGTGGATGTCCTTCGAGCGCGACACGGTGACGCACCGTTCGATCGACTGCGCGGCTGAGGTTCACGCGCTTGCACAGGATTCCATATCGTGGCTGTGGTACTAACTAATAAAAGCGCTGCCTAAGTCTAATATTTACGTGTACTAGTACGGTTTTCTTTTAAGTTTGACCAACCTTACATATAAAACTAAAGTAAGCTCCCACACGCGTACTCATCAATATGCCGCCGCCGCCGTTGCGCATGTCGGCGCCCGCCTGCTCCGGCCAATAATTTCTCGCCCATCACCGTTGTGTCACCGCCATCCCTGTGCCATGAAGCCGAAGGCTCGCCCGCTCATGTCGTCTGCAGTCCCTCCTCGCGATGCCGCCGCGCTGCCAAGCACACGAGCAGCTGGTGGAGCCGCGTCTATGCATGCAGCATACGAAGAGGAGGACGAGTGCGTGCTCCAGCACGCCGGCGAGGAGGAACTAGCGTGTCATTGTCGTCTCCGCCCGCGCGGAGGAGGCGCACATGGTGGTCTCGCGGCGGAAGCAGGTCGCGCGTGCGTCGAGCCCATAAACCGGGTGCGGATGCGGAATCTACCTTCGAGACCTTGAATGCCACGTGGATCCTACAATCTGAAGGAGCAATTTGGGTCAGTCGACTCATGTGAGCCATTTGATGCGACATGGATGGCTAGAAGGGCTTCTTCCACCTCTTCTGTCGTCTTCTTCCTTCGCTCCGTTGAACTTATTTCACAAATTGACTTACCCAAATTATACTACTAGTACGAACATATTAAGTACAGTAGGAACACAAAGATACGAGCAGTAGTACCAACTGCAAGAAGAACAGTAGTAAGACATAGTACTAGTACTACTGTACGTACTAAAGAGTTCAAATAACAAGATAGAAAATAAACATAGTTCTGCTGGGGCCTCAGCACAACACACCCTTGAAAATAAACTAAGCAACTAGTCTGCTTGACACTGCAGTAGAACCAGCATGAGCGACGGCACTGCCACCTACTCGGAGTCTGAGTCCACGTCCTCGACTTCATCCTCGTCCCTCTTCCTCTTCCTCTTCGCCGACGCTTCTTTGCTTGAACCGGACACTGGGCTCTGCTTCTTCATCCAACCCTTGTAGATATTTAAACAAAGGTAGGCATCCATTGTTGCGTATAGGATGTGATCTTCATCTAATGTCTTCGACTCCCATGCATGATGAAACTCGTGATGATGTTTCTTCAGTTTAGCGTACGAAGGATCAATCGTGGCTGCTGCCAGGGTCAGCATTGAAGGTTGAGAGGAGGACACCAGGCTTGCCTTCTGGAGATCGAAGGGCTGTCCTACAACGAGACCTATCCGACGCAGGACATCCCTATCGTTCTTAAAGCCTACCGTAACGAATTTCACTCTTTTGTCCTTGAGGAAGTTCTTAAAATCCTGGCACTCAATGTCGGCATGGCATATGTGGTAGACCAAGCAAATGTTATGTATGCAAACCTGGATCACGGCGGGCTTCTTCCTCTCTTCGTCCTTTAGATCCTTCTCTCGTCCCAGGACTGTGGTGTACTCAACATCTAGCCCAACGACCCACCCATCCGTTGAACTGTTGAACATGCGTAGGAAGCGAGCAAGCCATGCTTTCACCGTCTCGGATCCACATGTGTAGATGACGATGAATTGATCACCGGTGATGGCTAACCTGGTACTCAGCGGCAACCATGGAATTTGGGAGGCCATGGATTTTGGAGGAGGGTTAGGAGAAGTTGAACTGTTGTACCCCGCAAAAAAAACTGGGAGCAAACTAATATGAAAGGACGGGACGACCGGGAGCGAACTGTTGTAAGGTAGAAGACGGGGACGAGTAGGGCGTGCGAACGGCATGGGGTTGCTGGCTTGCCCGGTGGATAAACGGCTGCAAGCCCCCAAAGAGTTCTCAAGAACTATGCGGGACCCACTAGATGTCATGTCTACTAGACCCATATCGTAGGCTGACGGTATAGCTTCTGCCTGTTCGCACGCCATGCCAGCGCGTGGATGTAACTTCACTTAATTCCGTCAAACATCGTGCCTCCCACGACCTTCACCTCCCTCACACGGTCACGCCCTTTGAGACTTCGACCGGCTATAAATGAGCAATTTTTTTTGCCTTTGTTTAGACAAGCAAATTTTTTTGCCTACTCCGCATGCATGATACTCCCTCTGGTCCTTTTTACTCCCGTCAACCGTTTGCAAAGTGTTTGACCAAATTTATATTTTTTTTGAACATCACCTTATATTAATTAACCAACCACACCAGTAAACTCATTCGATACAATATTCACCACACAGGGCGGTACGTTATTTACAAGAATACCATCTAATCTATTGTCAAAGCTATACTTAGCGATTAAGTGTGCCACCTTATTGGCCGAACAGCTAATCTTTGACAATTGAAGATGGTTGATCAACTTAGAGATGCTCAACGCTTTCATCTTCAGGTCACGCATAGCAGACCTGTCATAGTCCCCCGATGCAAGAGACACTACCACAAAAGCGCAATCAGTCTATAAAATTACATGATTATGAAGAGAAATACCTATGTAGAGACCGACAATGCAAGCCCTAAGCTCCGCTTCCTCCATGCTTTGACAGGCATCAATGAAATCCCACGACCAAATTTGTACTAAAAATATCAATATCTACAATACTGATTACAATGAGTATAAGAACTACGTTTTATAATGAGTGTAAAAATATTGATTTGACATTGTGAATGTTGACACATTTTTCTATAAGTCTGGTGAAAGTAGAGGTACATTGACTTCAGACAAAACTTAAATGCACAATGCAGACTAGTTCCTCCGTCCAGGTGCGTGCCATGTCCTATCTTATCATCACAACAAGGTAAGCTATTAGAGTACCACTACCTCCCTTCTAGTTTAAATGGCTCGATTCAAAAATTTCACCTACTCTTAGCAAGATAGTAGAGGCAGTGGAATAGTTTTTGAAGTCTGCAAAAGTACTCAACTAGTGCTGTCGTTCTTCACAAAAAATGTGTTTACCAATGCATGCATGAACACTAGTTACTCTAACCCCTCCTCTTCTTTAATTCTTTGCCACATCAGCATGTTTTCTATTCCCGTGTGCATGATACCAGCTAAGATACCACCATTATGGCCAGCCTTAATCATCGCATGCAATAATTTAGTGCACCTTGAAATATGAACATGTGTGGGGCGTGTATGTTTTTAATGACTTGAGACTATACCTAGCCCGGCATGCAAGATGACTTATTATGCACCGTTCCCCATACCTGCAGGAAGCCCGTGTGAAAAAATCTGCTTGCATGACTCTCCTCCCCCCATGCTCGTTCAATCCGTGGTGACCAGCAATATTTCCACCCCTTCACTCCCCCGTAATTTACTCCAACAAATATGCCCACGTAGTTGTTACTTAACTGCAGGTGCATTGGGTCACTGACATATGGGCCCAACAGGGGTGTGGCCCACATGTCAGTGACGCAACTGGACCTGCAGTTAAGTCAGTGCAGCTCAGTCCATATCTTACGTAGGTGTGCCATTGCTCGCTATAAATACTACGCCTCCCACGACATCGCTATCTCCTCCCCCTCACATTCACGTTCATCGCTATCTCCTCCCCCTCCCTCTCACATCGACCACCATGGCATCACCCCTCCCAAGCCCTAGGAGCCCCTCTCTGCACCGTGCGGACGGTCACGCATCGCCGTTCCGTTCCTCGCCGCCACTAGTCGAGGAGGACGCATCGGTGTTCCGCTCCTCGCCGCTACGCGACGGGTCGCTGTTCCGTTCCTCGCCGCCACTAGTCGAGGAGGACGCGTCGGCGTTCCGCTCCTCGCCACGACGCGACGTGTCGCCATTCCGTTCCTCGCCGCCACTAGTCGAGGAGGAGGCGTCGGTGTTCCGCTCCTTGCTGCGACGTGTCGAGGTGGACACGTCGGTGTTCCCAATCTCGCCAGCACGCGCGCCGGAGGACGCGTCGGCTCCCCGCTACGAGGAGAACGCCGCGCCGCCCGCCGAGCCCCCCCCCCCCCAGCCTTGAGGAGCTTTGGAAAGAAATGGATGTCGCCTTGTGGGAGGCTTTGCCTCCAGCAGAGCGCGCCAAAATAGAGGCGGAGAAGAAGGCCGAGGAAGAGAAGCGCACCATGGAACAAGCTGCCTGGGAGGCCTATGTCGTGTCCAAGAGAGTCGGGCAATTGGCTCTTTGGCAGAAGGCTCGTGCAAGGGCCGTGAGGGTGGCGGAGGACGCCTGTGCCGACGCCCTGAGTGCAGTCGGGCCCAAGCGCCTCATCTACTCTTGGCGGTACGTGGACCGGGTGCATGCTTCCAGCTAGGAGGAGTACCTGTTGGCGCCGGATCACCACACCGGTGAGATCGCGCTCGCCCACCGGCAAGCCGCCAATCAGCACCTCGCGAGTTGCGAGGCTGAGGAAGAGGCGTTGTGTCAGCGTGCTGGGAAACGGCCGCGCACTAGGGCACTCGTGGCGCGCCGCAAGCGCTCCTGCGAGCGTCGTGGCTTTTAGGAGGAGTATAATTTTTGTTTCGTAAGGCGATCTCATTAGTTTCGGGACACAAATGATAAATTCCGAACGTTCAGGAATTTTTAGCGTCCTTAATTAAGTATGTAAAAGGGAAAGTTTGGAAACCTTGTGTATTTGTACGCATTTCGAAAGTACGTGCATATAGCATAAGATTTACTATATACTATCGCACTACACGTCTCTCTCGATATATGCTTGCAGACTGTGCTACTCCCTCCGTCCAGGTCAATAAGTCATCTTTGGTTGTGCACCGTGACCAAGGAGGGAAGACTTATACACCTAGATGGAGGGAGTACTACTATTACTTAGTAGTGCAAATGCACATTTTAACATTACGATGTCGTTTTTGTAAAAGTAGAAAAACAACACTAGTCAAGCTTGTGAAGCGATTCAATGCAAAACAAATGCAAAAATGCTCATTTGATTGTTTACTTTTAGCTTCCTTCTCTGTGGTTATTTCTCTGTCGTACTTTGTACGGAGTATCTCTCTGGTTGGAAAGGCATGCAAATTCCCAAACCGCTTTCTAGACCCTGTATCGAATTTGTTGCCTAAGAAGTTGTGTCGTCCAATTGGAATTCCAACTTGAGTACTACTACTAGTAGGAGTACCAGGGGCCAGTTCTTTTAGGCTTCTAGATTAGTAATCCCATAACTACTACCTCCGTACTGGTTTATTGGTCCCCATTGTAATCTGTGTCAAAATTTGATCATAAATTTAACTAATGAAATGTTAGTGCATGTCACATGCACTACTCCATCCGTCTAGGTGAGTAAGTCATCTTAGGTTGTGCACCGTGACCAAGGAGGAGGAGAAAACGAGAAACTTCAATATTTATTTGCTAATTAATAGTATTGCATGTAATGAACTAACCACTGCATGTCGTGTTTGATATCTCAAATCATTAAAAGCATGCACACTCTTTATCTTTTATTGGTTGATATGTCAAGAAACAAGAAACGAGGTAGAAGTTAATGCATCGCGCCTAAGTGTTTTGGGATTATTTGGTTTTTGTAAGATGATTTACACAACTAGACGGAGGGATTACAATGGTGAGGAATAAACCAGTTAAATCTTTGGTCAAAATTTAGCACAAATTACAATGGTGAGGAATAAACCAGGACGGAGTAGTAGTTTAGAAGCCCAAATGAATGAGTGAGGCGCCTTATTGTTACTCTCCACTATGACTAGTCTTGTGGGAAAAGCTGGGGAAGCCGCCAAAAGAACTGGCCCTAGGAGTAGTAGCTAGGGATCGAGTGTGCGAGATGAACCGGAGAAAGTAAATGCAGAGAGATGAAATGCAAAAAAGACGGAGGGATGTGATGGTTGCTTGTTA
This sequence comes from Triticum aestivum, assembly GCF_018294505.1. Lineage (NCBI taxonomy): Eukaryota > Viridiplantae > Streptophyta > Magnoliopsida > Poales > Poaceae > Triticum > Triticum aestivum. Next base: position 525,283,227 of record NC_057806.1, on the reverse strand, counting down.
GTTTATTTTACCAGGCCACTTATTACTGGGAGTGGTTGGGTTTTGTGATATGACGGCTTTACTGCCACGCCACGAGCGGGGTGAGAGGTGAGACTCCCGTGCAGCACCGCCCTCTAACTTGTACTACATCGGTCGTGGTTTATTAGTCACCCATTGAATTTGACTGAAGATTTAACTGACAAAATGTTAGTGCATGTCAACAAAAACTATATCATTGGATTCGTATTTGAACATAGTTTTGAATGATATAATTTTAGGTGACATGCATCAGCATTTATTGTACTATATATAATGTTAGTTCAATTTTTGGTCGTACTAATCTATAGTAGTAAGGTGCCCGTGTGTTGCACCGAAGAGTGAAATGCATTGATCGGGGAGTTGTTTATTTTGACAAAGGATGTGGGGGTCATATCATGTGTAACGGGTATCGATAGGTTTCTTCACATATTATTTCATCTCTAGAGATCACAAACATCCGGGTGAAATAGATAAAAAGGTATGCAAACAAAAGCGTTCAACTGTTCAACCTGCATCCAAAACTTGTGAAGAAATAACACTTATTATGCTTTGCAAGAAATGATCTTTAAGAATTAGTTTTTGAGTATCGATTGTTATACATGTTGGCTACAGATGACATGACACTTTCTTATAGTCAACAGTTGGCTATACTATTAAGTAATATTAACCATGCCCTTATACACCTAGACGGAGGGATTAAATCAGGATGACTTGCAAGCGGGCAGAGGAGATGTAAGAAATGGTTCATCGTAAGTCTTTCACCAGTACTGTAGTAAAAATTCATACATGGAAGATTCTAGACTAAACCATACACGGATACACTTTTATCCATGTGCGATACTCTAATAGAGCAAGATCATGCATGGAAGTCTCCACATGCTTAGACAGCAGATTACATTGAGCAAAGACTAATGATCAACATTTAACTTGATAATGCATATGTCCAGGTGAACCTCCTTGGAGTCCCTGTGCACCGCATCGGCGGGTAACGGATGCCATGGGTTTTCCAGGTCCACATTGGCGGGATAGTCGTAGCTCCCCAGAGTCCAAGTCTGTTCGATGAGGCCGGTGTCGCCGCCCACGCGACCCGGAGGGGTAGTAACACTGACCACGCACCCGTACATCGGCCTCCTGTCAGTGTCAGCGTCAGCGGCGTTGCCCCTGACGCACATTACAGAGACGGGGCGGCGGCCTGCGCGGGCCTCACCGGTGCCCACGATCAAGAGGAAGACGTTGTCGTCCTCCTCCGAGACTAGCAGGCGGCGGTGATCCTCCAGCGACTCCGGCATGGTGAACGGGTAGCACGTCTCGTACTTGATGTTCTCCGCCAAGGGCCAGCAGTGACCGTTGCACGCATCCGTGAGGTGATGCACCATGTCCGTCGGCGAGCCACAAAACGGCATCGGGCACTCATAGCAGTGGACGAAGGGCTCCTTGGAGGCATCGACCAGGCCGTCCATGAAACAGGAGTGGCTGTAGGGGACGTTGCGCCAGTTGAATATATGAGCAAGTTACTACGAGGTTTAATCCGAATAAGCACAAAATAAATCATGAATTCTACCACGATTTCGAACAGGAAGGACAAAAACACATACGATGCAACAGGAGCAGCACCGTTGGCGTTGAGGTTGTTGCCCATGTCCAAACACCACGTAGACACGGTCTTTGAGCATGGTTCGTAGTCGTTCCACGCTCGGGCATTGAAGTTTGTAACTATTTTAGATTAGAATATACTACTCCTCCGGTGCTAGTAGTAGAGCAGAGTCCTACTCTACTACTCTACTCAAGCAAGTTAGGGCATAGCACTTTAGGGAGTACCAGTACTGTGATCACTCAAGCAAGTTGTCTGGCATCAACATGACCCTACGCTGCTGGTATGTGTCTCGTAAGTCAAGCGGCGTGCTGTAGTAATCATCACTTGTCCACTTCCCACAGCACATATTCGCTTCTCCATCTTTGTCCGCACATAATCTCATCCAACCTTCCATCCCCGCTAAGGCGCCTCCCCCCTCGTCCGAAACCCAAGCACTAACAATGGCAGAACCAAGCAGCGTCCGCCGAAAGAGTGACTGGAATTCGCTCCCCACAGAGGTAATCAAGCTCATTGTTTCGTATGTGGACAATCTCAGTACCATGCCGCTCGCTGCGTGCTCGTCGGGGCTGTACCATTTACTCAAAGCCCTCAGGCCGGACCTTTTTAAGCCAGCTCCTTGCTTGCTGATGCCGCCTGATCTTCAGAAAAGGCGTGTCACGCAACATAACGATCGTAGGGTGGCGAGCATCAACCCCCTTGACTGCAATCCGATCCCTGTCAGCCTCAACTACATTAATGGTATGTACTAGGTCGGCATGAACACGTCTTGCATGGTGCTTGTTGACGGTCGCGGCAGCTGGATGCTCGTGGTGGTCTACACCCGACGATTGATCCCCCTTCCTTCGATTAACACTGCACTGCTTTGGCACCGTGGCCCAGAATACCGGAATCTTATAGTAGCCAACATGATACCAAGTTTGATTTGCTCAAGGTTGTAACCTGCCAAGTGCCCACAAGATCTACGAATTATAAAGACTTCAGGCTAATTGCATTCTTCAACCGCGGTCTTGCCTATCTAACAGGTCACTGCGGTAAGTGGATAAATCTGCACGTCCATCGCATGATCTTACATCCTCCATGGTTCTCTGATGCCATTGAACACAAGGGCTTCATTTACGCTGTCGACTCCTTCTATGGCTAGACGTATTGCTGGCCTACTCCAGTCATCGCTACAAACGGCTGTTACATCAGTATGTTACTTTCCTATGATATCATGATGGCTTGCTTATATTACTGTCAACATTTGCTGAAAAAATATCATGCTCATAACATGTTGTTCTTAAGATTGACTAAATCAAGAGCCCTTTTTTATTTGACTCCAACTTTATATGATGTTGTAGGCCGCCTGGTGTCCCTACCCTTCCTAATCCCAGAACCTTTCAAAGAAAAGCGGCATGGCAGTTGCAGGTGATTCTTGGCTCGATCAGACGACGGCGAAAGATTGATGATCGTTCGCACGTACTAGACGTGTTGTTTCACGGAATACAATCACAGTCACTGCAAGGTCTTTGAGCAGGATCCCAGCTTCTCTGGGCCTTCAGGAATTTTTGACTGGAGGCTGGTAAGTAGCCTTAGTACACCCTCTCTGTTTGTTGGACTAAATTATCTGATTAACCAGGAGATAACCGACGACAAGGATCATGATGGCAGCACGGTTTCGTTCATCAGGCAAAATTGTGTGTACACAGCGTACCATGCGTCTCTGCATGCACCATACCCTGATATGTGTCGCCACGCTCTGCAGCCCAAAGTAGGAGAGAGAGTCGCAAGTATCAGACTTCGACCTGCTGGCTGGAGTTTCTCCCGTCAGGCACCCATCTGGTTCAAGCCGTTATCCAATCTCCACATCTTAATAAATAGAAACGTCTAACTGAGCCAGTTAGTTAGATGCGTACACTTGGTGTAGTAGGATCTTTATTTAGTTTGATGCATACACTTGTTCTTTTTTGGTAGCCCTTTTGTAATGATGGCTGATGTTTGGTTTGGAATAGAGAGTTGCGTCTTCACTCTTCTGGTCTGCTTACTGCTTCTGTTGCACCCCCAGCCCTGGTTGCTGCTGCTGCTGTTTTCAATGTACAATCAGTAGTATATTTCGTCTGTTGGTTGAATAAATGTGTTGTTAGAACGACAAACACAATATTTTGGAAGTCGTTGCACGGTTCGATCCTTTAGTGCCCCGTACCGTACGTAACGCATACTATTTTTCGTATGGAACACATTTTCCACTTGTTGATAACATGCAGCCCACTGATGAAGGCCCAATAGAGAAGCCCATAATTAACTAGAAGGGAGGCTCTCACATGAATCCGGCCCAGGTATATGCTCATGGTCCCCTAAACATAAATAAGTAAATAAATAAATAAAGTTAAATGCTCATGCACCAGTTCTTTGGGAAAATAGGTAGCCCAGTATTTCTTTTTGAAGAATACCCAAGCTAGGCCTATTTGTTTTCTCCGAATTACAGGGCTGCAAATCTTTCAAGACGAGGAGGGATGCATTCCGTCCTAGCTTAAGAGTATGGTCAATGTCTGTTAAAAGTAATATCAAAAGGGGTTGAAAATTCCAAAAAAATTATAGCAAATGGGATATAAGTTTCTTTTTTTGTTTTTGTTCTTCACTGATATCGTATACGTATTTCATTGGATTTAACATGACATGGTACTAATTTATTTTTAAATTTGTTTTAGTATGGCTATTAATTTTTGGATTAAGAATATTTCATCCCCCAGCAAAAATTTGCGAATTTTCAAAATTTCGCACATATTTAGTTAATTTTTTGACCCTAGTACTGACCAGAAAATGGCCAGCAATTCTAAAAATGGAAAACGGGCTGCAATAAATTCCATATGAATTAGAAAATGAGTAAAAACTATAAAAATAATAGCAAATGTGATGTACACGCCCCAGATTTCGAGGCTGACTTGTTTACGCAAGGCTTTGTCAGTGAACACACGATTCTAGCAGCAGTGACTGTTGGATGTCCATCCAACAGCCGATGTGCTTCTTCAATCTCTGATCTTCCTGCTCCAGCCGCCTAAACTAGCGCCGGCGGGACTGCCTGCTCCCTCCTCTTGTGGCCCGCTGTGATGCCACGCAGGCTTCCCCGCCCCACCCTACTCCCTCCGCTGGCCTGGCCGCACGCAATCAACTACCTCCTTATTACACGAAAAAATGATTCCTCCCACTGACATCTGGGGCGCACTGGTTGGGAGGCTGACCTGTGGGCCTACTAAGTTGACGCGTACGCGGGGCTTGTCAACTTAGTCAACAAACGATTCTAGCAGCAGTAACCGTTGGATTTGAATCGAACGGTCATGCTGCTTCTTCAATTGCTGCTCTTCTTGCACTAGCCGCCCAAACCAGCGCCAGGGAGACCGCCTGCTCCTGCCTCCGCTGGCCTGCTCATTTCGAGATTTTAAATTACATTAATTTTTATGCATGGAGAATTTGTTGGATTTTATATTGATATACATTTATTTTTAAAATCAGTTTGAATGTGAGTCGAAATTTCGGGATTAAAAACAGTCCGGACCGCATCGAAATATGCAAAATTTCATATAATTTTTTAACCGTGGCCACAATATGGGCTGTAATGCTAACAAAAAGAATATGGGCTCCAAAAAAACCTTAATAATTAGCAAATGGGCTGTAAATTATTAGAAATAATGGCAGATGGGCTGTATGCTGTTTTTCATAGATTTGAGGCTTTCCTAAAAAAAGGATGATGCACAAGCAGTGACTGTTGGATGGCCATCCAACGGCCGTCGTGCTTCTTCAATCTCTGCTCTTCCTGCTCCATCCGCTCAAATAAGCGTCGGCGGGACTGCCTGCTCCCTCCTCCCCGTGGCCGGCTCTGCTGCCGCGCATGCCTCACCGCCCCACCGTACTCCCATCGCTGGCCTAGCCATCCCTCTACTCACCCACACCGCTGTTATTCTCCAGCGACAGCAGACGAACCAATAAACCCTCGTACAGTCATACTCCCCTCCGCGTGGGAAATAACTGCCGAGTCTTCCCTGCCTCCATGTCGTTCCCTTCCTAGGCCTCGCCGTCGTCCACCGCCCTGGTGCTCTCGGCGCGGCCTGGTCAACGTGGTCAACGACCGACATGCATCTGAAGTGGACTGTACGTGGAGAGGCCGACAGCTGGGTCCACGGCCACACGCAAGGAAATGCCTCCTTATTATGCGCAAAATAATGATTCCTCCATCTGACATCAGGGACCCTCCGAAAGGGCCTCTGTATTTCGCGCAAAAAAACGTTACCGCCGCTGACGGCTTGGACCCACCAGCTATATCTTCGCACGCAAGGAAGTGCCTCCTTATTACGCACAAAAAAATGAATACTCCCCCTATTAGTTGGGACCCAGTATAGTGGCAGGCTGACTTGTGGGCCTACTAAGTTGACGGGGACGGAGGGCTTTGTCAACTTAGTCAATATGCATGATTCTAGCTCCAGTGACCGTATGATGTCCATCCAACGGCCATAGTGCTTCTTCAACCTCTGGTCTTCTTGCTCCAGCCGCCCAAACCAGCGCCGGTCGTGCCTTGTGCTCCTGCCTCCCGTGACTGGCTCCGATGCGGTGGAGGCCTCACCGCCCCCTACTACTCCCACCGCTGGCCAGGCCATCCCTCTACTCACCCACACCCCCTGTTATTTTGCGGTGACGACTGCCTCACACCGCAGCGAACTAGTGAACCCTCGTACTCCTCTACGCGTGGGCATCCACTGCCGCATCTTCCCCGGCTCCGCGTCGTCCCCTTCCTAGGCCTCGCCGTCGTCCACCGCCCTGGTGCTATCGGTGCGGCGTGGTCAACGTGGTCAAGGAACGGCTTCCATCGGACATGGACTGTACGTGGAGAGGCTGACAGCTGGGTCCACGGTCGCAGCAAGGAAGTGCCTCCTTATTACGTGCAAAATAATTATTCCTCCACCTGACAGTGGGGACCCACCGGACGGGCCACCGTATTTCGGGAAAAAAACGTTTCCCCCTGACTGCTGGGACCCACCAGCTACATCTTCGCACGCAAGGAAGTGCCTAACAGTCGGGACCCACCTGGTCGAAGCGTACGTAGCGTTGTCATTCTGGTCGCGAACGTGTACGCACATATATACTGGTGGATGTAGAGGCGCACACGTGTCGTAGTAGAGGCGCACACGTAGCATGTACACGTACGTACAACGGCCAGGGTGCAAGAAAGAAAATACGGCCACGTATGTGTACATACGGGCGGGGTCTCGAACGCCTACTCGCGCGTACGTACGGCTAGGGCTCGTGTACATGGCTGGGTCAGAACGGAGAAACAGCGTCATCGTCGTGTTCATGGGGATGCAACGGAATGCATCGTGTTCATGGGGAGGCAACGGAATGCGTCGTGTTCATGGGGAGGCAACGGAATGCCTCGTGTTCATCGGGAGGCAACGGAACGCGTGGGAGCCAACCGGCTGGGTCGGAACGGAATGTGTGGTCGTGTTCATTGGGAGGGCTTGCACGGAACAGGCGATGGAAACGAGGCCTGGCGTACCGCAAAACGGAGGAAACGGACCTCCTACATTCGGAACGGGGTCCTGTTGATCGGGAGGGGTGTGGCGTACCGCAAAACAGAGGAAACGGACCTCCTACGGTCGAAACGGGGGTCGTGTTAATCGGGAGGGGTGTGGTGTAGCGCAAAACGGACGAAACAGACCTCCTATGGTCGAAAAGGGGGTCCTGTTGATCGGGAAGGGATGTGGTGTACCGCAAAACGGACGAAACGGACCTCCTACGGTCGAAACGAGGGTCATGTTCATCGGGAGGGGTGTGGCGTACTGCAAAGCGGGACTCCACGGGATACTGTTCATCTCCACCGTCGACCTCCTCCAGCCTCCACGGGCTACCGTCGACCTCCTCCAGCCTCCACGGGCTCCTGTTCATCCAGCCTCCACCGCGCGCTACTCCACCGGCTACTGTTCAACCACCCCTCCACGGGCACCCCTCCACCGTCTACTATTCATCCAGCCCTCCACACCACGGGGTCCTGTTCAACCACCCCTCCACGGGCACCCCTCCACCGTCTACT